>NC_069075.1:143128814-143367608 GCF_025698485.1 Gossypium arboreum
TAGAATGAATAGTTTGATTAATTCAATAATAATATATGCTTTAAGGATTTAATTATAATGTCTTGAAGTTTAAATATCAATTTAGAATGCAAACACTAATTTAAAGACGTTTGATGCAATTAATACTAATATATATATTTCAGTTGTTTTATTTTGCTCGAAATTATTACTCATAAAGGTTAATATTCAACGTAAATGTCATATGAGACCTAAATTTCGTCATTCCAAAAGTATGAACAAACTTGTTAAGGGATCTTCAACTCTTTTGAGAGAATTTTTAGAGAAGTTCATGAGATGAAGCCCTCAACAATTATAGTATTGCCTGTGGTTGGGGGTTTTGTTTCAAAACTCTGCCAAGAGCTTGAGCGCCTAAGGAGGCAGCAAATCCACAAAGTAGGAGCACCTCCATGGAGTGCCTGAGAAAACTAGTCATGAGCGTTGAGCATAGTTGACTTAAACCTGTGCCCTATAGCATATAAGACACTTGAACTCTTGGCAAATTGTATAAGACACAAGATCCTTACTCAAAATAATACCAAACTATTAAGAAATCTACTAACTCCGAATAAATTATACTTCACAAACTTCATTTTAAAGAATCGAAAATCTCTCAATAAAACTTATAAAAAAATAATAATATCCTCTCCAAATTTGTGGAAAATCTTTACAAATCAAAAGTTGATATATTAGAAACTTTTGTGTTATTTTTTCTTGGAATACTACTTGCAGTTGAAGATACTCAATCAAAGACATGGAATAAACAAACTACATTTTGCTATAAAAAGTGAAAGTCCCATTGCAAATGATTTGGCCACATGGTCTTCGCCAACCATTCCCTTTTCCCCCCTTTTCTCAATAAGCACTTTGAGCTTTCAAAAATAGAATAAACTTCCCCCTTTATATACATACACCATTAAAGGACATACATGACATGATAGCAAGTCACACTTCCCATAAGGCACCTGTCAAAGCAAAAAACAAAGGGTTATCACTAATCACCATTATGAGCTTTGTTATACAAGTGAAGGACAGTGAAGACCGAGTTAACTCAGTCTCCTCCCCCAAGTTAAATTTCTCGGCGATGAAGCTGTTTAATCGTTTCCGTAAGGTTCTTATGCGGCTGGTGTTTTCAGGCAAGTCAAATATGGGCGGCGGCGGTGCCTGTAAGGAAAAGAACTGTGAGAGGTTCGAGCCACCGAAGACTTCATGTAGCTCTTATTATTCTTCACATTCGCATTACAGTGAAGCCATTGCGGATTGTATTGAGTTCTTTAATAAGTCAGCAGCACAAGAAGGGATTTCGGATGGTCGGCGATCTGATGTTTTGGTTTAATCTTTCGATGTTTTCATGCTGTTCTTCTTTATTACAATTTTTCTTGTCTCTTTTTTTTTAAGTTTTTTTTTTTTGGTTTATTACATACATACATAGAGACATGGAAACTTGGAATGTCTGTTATCTGTTTGTACATTGAGAATAAATCTCCATAAGCAAATGTTCTTTTTTCTTTTTTTTCGATCAGGTTTATCAAGGCTTCCAATCATCCTGAACTTGAGGGTGATTAGAATCTAAAATGATTCGAATAATTTTGGACTAGTCAATAAAACCTAAACCTCAAACCCGAAACAAAATAACTTAAACTTTTTAAAATTAAATTAACCTAACTTAAAACTAGTTTGACAAGCCCAAACAATCCAAAATTTAAACAACTTCAATTCGAAATGACTCTAACAAATAGCCCAAAATTAATTGAAAATAAAGTGACCAAAATCCAAAATGTTTCAAATTATTCTAAGTCAACCCATAAAACTCGAGCCTAAAATTTGAATACGAAATTGACCAAAACCAAAATTAACTTGAATTCACCTGACCCAAAATTAGTGCCTGACACTCAATTAACAAGTACTAGCTAGTATGGATCCTATCATGCTTCGTGTCAGGTTAAATATTAATTAGTTTTTGGGTTAAAATATAGAGTAAATATTTAGATATTAAAATATAATTCAAGCCTTTGTTCTCTTTGTATACTTGAGATTTAGTCTCCATACTTTTGATTTTAGAAATTTAATCTTTCTATTGTTTAAAATTAAAATTTAGATTTAATTGTTAACACCGTTAAATTCTTCTATTAAATTCAATAGGGTAGCATTTTAAATTTTCTTAAAAATAATACTCAATAGCTATGTAACAAAAAAACCATTGCAATGGACTTGTATCTAACAAATAATTTTAATAATGTTAACAATTTTAAAAGTTACATCAATATTTTAATCAAAATACAGTATTTGGGCTAATCAATGACAGTGTAACAAATTGAGTACCAGATTATATTAAAAAATTGAAGTATAAAGATTGAATTTTAAATTCAAATATAGCACATGATCAAAATTGAAAATTAACCATTACTATATAATTTGAAATTTGAGTATAGCCTAGGGATTAAAACTGAAATTTGACAAATTTACTATATAATGCATAAAAAGGGGGGAGATTGATCCACATGTCAACCAAGAAAGGTCCAATATAGTTATATAGATAAGATAAAAGGTTGAATCCTTGGACCCAAACATTTAATGGGCCAACTAGGCTGCTTAAAGGTCCAATAAACTTAATAACATCATTAGACTAGTAAAGCAGCAAACTGGGGTTGCTCATGTTTTTTTCATTACCAAGGGTTGGTGTCTGTCTCCACCTAACTAAAATAACTGGTCCCAAACACAAAATTGAGGTTGGACCATTTAAGCTTTGATAGCTGCAAAAAGCCAGATATGTGATAGCCCTCCCCGTCCCTGGAATTGGGCACATGCCCTAATAATTCAAATCCACGACATGAGCTATGCGATGAACACTTATGATCAATAGACCAAATATCGAAGATTTATAGTTCAATGTTGTATTTACCGCATAGTAAAATTAAAAGACAAATAAAGTACAAAAAAAAGTAAAATAATACTATAAACTTTATTACATAACTCTCTTATAAAACATCCACATCCTGATTATAGCTTACCCTGATACAACTTGAAAGTGTACATAAAAAAGGAACATAGAACTTCACAAAAAAGGGAAAGAGGAAAAAGATTTAGTTGATAATTATTGTTGGAACTTTTAACTGAAAGTATTATAATTCTTGAAATTATGAAGCAATTTCAAGGACTTGATGCAATTTCTGGGTTTCCTTTTTTCCTGGAAAATATCCCTCCAATCAATGGAATCAATGGTTTCTTCTTTCTTCTTAATGAAGGGTGTCTCTCTAATTTCTCCACACCTTGTGGGACCATAACTTGAGCCAAGGACGGCGGATTCGCGAACGTCACGTATCGTTTCTTTTGAAGCTCCGGTCCTCGCTCGTTCGACATCCGTGTTTTCTCGACTTCGAATTTAGTCGTGTCCGGTACGATCTTGACGTCTTCGATCTCAAACTCCATCATTAGTTTCTCGGTTTCTCGATCCTTCATCTTTTGTAGTTCTCGCTTCGTTCTTTCGAGCTCTTCTTTGAGAGAAGTGAGATGATTCGCCATTGCTGTACTCTCTTCTCGAGCCTTTTCGAGGTTATTTTTCGTTTCCTCCAGCTCGGCTGCCACGGTTCCGAGCTTGGAATTAACATTTCCACTTGCTTCACCACGCATCTATCAGCAAACTAGTTAATTTAATTTAGATGGCAACAGCAACAGATATCTTACAAACAAATATCTTAGCCTACAAGGTACTTGCTTCCTTGATGGATAATTTTCCTCTTTTAAAGTATAAATTATTAACGAAATTCTTAGATATCTTCAACAAGAGTCAGAGATTGATTCCTTAAATAAAGGTTAAATAGATTAATATACCAAACTAATTTTTATGTCTAACACCTTTATTCCATCACATGAAAAAGCCAGAAAACTGTAGGGAGTAGCAGAGCTTAAACAAAACACTTGCACTTAGCCACAAGCAACAACATATGAACAATCACTTGAATTCAAAAACCACTTAATTTAATCATGAAAAAAGCTAACAATTTAAAACTATTCGAATTTAAATGAACTCGAATTAAAAATTACACAAACTCAATATGACTTATAATGCAATGTTTTTGAAGTCGGATAGATGATTGAAACAATCAAATCATCAAGTTCTAATTCGACTAGCTCAAAAAAGGGAAAAATTAGAAAAAAAATCAGATTTAAAAAAATAATAATAATAATGATATAAACATCAACACTAATTTAGGTTAATTTCTTTTTTATTAATTTTAAGTATTTGGGTGGATTGAGTGACTTTTTTTTACTAGTTTGAGCCATTGATTGAAGATAAAAGGATAAAAATAAAAGGATAAAACTCGTTACAACTCAAACCGGAAACAACACAACCTCCTATAGGTGGAGTTAAACACAAAGTATATCTATCTCAGCATGGCTACCTACCAATAATACCTTAACCAAAGAAAAATGTTTACCTCCTTGAGCTTGGTGGCATAAACTTCACCGGCCAAAACTTTCTCACCGAACAAGGCAACAGCTTCTTTAACCGACCTGAATGGTGCCCTAGTATCTATCTCAGCCCTTTTAATCATCATAACTCCACCTTCACCTTCCATTATATATATATATATATATGAAAGTTGGCAAAAGAGTGATGAAAGGAACCCTTTTTGAAGTTGGACTATATTGAAGAATGGGAAAGGGGAAATGGGGAGGTTGGTTTCAAGTTGATATGAGGGAGCAATGGGGAAATAGGGTGGGAAGGGAGCTTCGTTACTTCGCGTCCACTTCACTGGTATTTTATTTTTATATTTTGGCATTGAAGGTGAAGTTGGTGGGCTTTTTGTGGTCTTCTGAAATTTCGGCTGGTCGTCTACCGAGAGGGACTTTTTAACTATAAACCCAACTTATAAAAGGGCCCAATACCATATTTTTGAGTCCCCTTCTTTGGAATTTTTTTGATAAAACCATAATTCCAACTCAGATTATTTTTTAAGAATATAAGCTCTTTCTTTAGATCCCTTTGATTAGACGCAAAATTCAATTACCCAATTTTGTAAGAGTGGAAGGATTGATGGTTTAAATTGAATTTTTAACTTTTAGGAAGGGCCAAATTGTATTTTTCTTTATTGAAATGACCTAAAATTGAAATTAACCAATACCCAAAACTATTCAAAAAATTTAAAGCTGGAATTAATCCAATCTAATATTGATTCAAGCAGCTGAATTAATTAGTTTATGTAAAATTAATGATTTTGTAATTTCGTGTATAATTAATTAGTATTAACTTTGTTGTGAATTATAAGTGAAGTTTTGATTTCACGTTTTGTTTTAAAAAGAGATGTTACCACAATTATAAAACAAGTTTTGGTCATTAATTATAAAATCATTAGTCCTAATCTGAATATGTAATAAAAAAATCTTCATACCTTTTCTTTAATGACCAAAAGCAAACCCTTTCTTAATTTTTGGTACAATTTAATTTGTTAATTCGTGGTCTTAAGTTAAAAGACATAAATCTTATAAAAAATATTATGACTTGTCGAGGAGTCAATCAATTCCGTATATATAACAATTGAAAGAGTTTTCTCGAAAAAGTTTACCTCTTTTCAATAAAAAGATTTGTATAAATGTCCACATTTGGTAGGTGTCTAAGTATCACATACAACTTATCTCGATAAGATACTCTTATCGGATTCACTTTAAAATCGAGAAATAAAATCTCGATTAAAAATAATATCAACTTATTAAAAAAATTACCAACTTTAAACGAATAACATTTAAAAAACTTCAGAAATATGGTGATTAAACTTAATAGAAGAGAATCCCATTAACATGAAAGAGCCATTTCTATATGAAATTCAATCACTATCTGGCAGTACAAGAGATGAGAGAGAAACACAAGAAAGTGGACAAATAGAAAAACATCCTGAAATTAGGATGGACCGAACACCCACAAAGCATAGATGCTACGTCAACATCGACTTGTCCGCCCCAAACCCCCAAACCCCCTTTTTCTTTCTATTTAAAACAAAACCCAACTATCCATCTGGGAGGTAAAGATACCGTTAGGTTGTTTGTTTTACTTCTTGCTCAAATTCTACTTTTAGTCCCTCTATTATACTAAACATAAGATTTCATCCCTCAGCTTTTATTTCACCCAATCTATTATTCAAGACATAACTTTTAGTCCTTAAAGCTCTAATTTAACAACACTGTTAATCATTATCATTAATAAAACCCTCTAATAATAAAATCATAGAGTGACCAAATTAAACTCAAAAGCTTCGTACATCCAAAGACCAAACTGTTCAAGCTTTCCCATCAATGAATTTAAGTGGGATCCAACACTTCCTTCTTCATTCTCAACCTCACAATATATATATATATATATATATATATATATATAACAGGAAAAAGGAAAAAACTTTTACTGTACTTCTTCTTTCTCCTGTTATTTCGAGCGGAATCGTTAACCGCAATGTCGGTCACTGCAATAGCAACTGCAACACCGTCAGCCATTGGATCGTTCCGTACCAGGCGATCCACGAACGGAGTATCTCGGTTCAAGATGTCCATCCGATCTAGCTTCGTTTCAATGGCTGCGGCTCCCATGTTAACCAAGCTACAGCAAGACTGCGCCACTCCTTTGCCGGTTCTTCGCAACGTGGCCTCCTCCATGTCTGATGATATCCGTGCTGGCCTTGCCGTTGATGGCGGCAGCGATCTCAAGATGATCCTCAGCTACGTCGATAGTTTGCCTACTGGGTACGTAAAAAAGAGTTTGAAACTTTGGTTTTATTTAAGCTTAAAAAATGGAGATTTATGTTGTTGTTTTGAAATAGGGATGAAAAAGGATTGTTTTACGCACTGGATCTGGGAGGAACAAATTTTCGTGTTTTGAGGGTTGAATTAGGTGGGAAAGATAAGCGTGTGATCGCCATTGAATCCGACCAAGTTTCAATCCCACAAGAACTCATGTCTGCTACATCTGAGGTTTGCTGCTATTGTTTTTGTTCTGTTTCTTTAAGAACATGAATTGAATCTCTTGTAATAAATGTTTATGATGTTGTAGGAGCTGTTTGATTTTATTGCTTCAGCTTTGGCAAATTTTGCTAATAAAGGTGGAAACTTTCCTGGAAAAAAAGGTGAAATTGGGTTCACTTTTTCATTCCCAGTGAAGCAAACATCCATTGATTCTGGAATATTGATTAAGTGGACCAAAGGTTTTGCTGTCTCTGGAACGGTTTGTATTATCAATTTTGGGTTTTTTGGGGCTTACATTATGTTGTTTGTCGATGATGTGTTGTTCTTTGTTGAATGGTCCTCGAGGAAGATGAGATAAACCTGGATTTTCTTTGACTCTGGTAAGAAAATCGTCAGCGAAGGGTCTTCCTTCATTACAGAACATATGCTCCGGCATTGTCTAGCTCACGTTTGTCTTATAAGAGCCTAAGTACATCCTGAGCCCGTCACACCTTCCTCAAAGATAAGTACATTGCCTTTGACGTTCATTGCTGTGTTTAAAATCTGTATGCAGGCTGGAAAAGATGTTGTTGCTTGTCTGAATGAAGCTATGGATCGGAAAGGGATAGATATGAGAGTGTCTGCCTTGGTATGTATTTAAAATTCTTTGTATTATCAATGTCGGAAGCTGTTTCTAATTTGATTTAGGGTTCGTAGGTGAATGATACGGTAGCTACTTTGGCCGGAGCTCGATATTGGGATGATGATGTTATGGTTGCTGTTATTTTGGGTACTGGAACGAATGCTTGCTATGTGGAACGGATGGATTGCATTCCTAAATTGCAAGGCGAGTTTTCCCCTTCCGGAAGAACAGTGAGTGAACCTCGTCTCTTGTATGTTCTTATTTGAGAATCGTAGTTGCTTTCGAGTCTTATGGATATTTCGATTGTTTACAGATTGTGAACCTTGAGTGGGGAGCATTCTCAAAAGGCCTTCCTTTAACAGTGTTCGATAGAGATATGGATGCTGCTAGTATCAATCCTGGAGAGCAGGTAAACTCGAGTTTTAATGTCATGTTATTGTTCTATTTTTAACCTATTCTGATGTATGAACTATTGTTTGTATGTTGTAGATATTTGAGAAGACAATCTCTGGAATGTACCTTGGTGAAATTGCACGAAGAGCTCTGCTGCATATGGCTGAAGAAGGTTCTCTGTTTGGGAAATCCGTGCCAGAAAAACTGTCTATGCCTTTTGTACTCGGGTAATTCAAAACTTTATCTCGGTTTCTTGCTGTGCAATTCACTTAAATTAGGTTTTAAATTCATTGTGTTTGGCTAAACTTTAAAGTCCATATCTTTTCCGAAACTCGACATTACCGAATTGTTGTAGAACCCCGGATTTATCTACAATGCAGCAAGACGGCACAGAAGATCTGCACACCGTTGGATCAGTCCTATACAACGTAGCCGGGGTAAAACTTTTTCATCATTACTCTACCCTCTTGAACTTCAGTTTCTATGTAAACAAATCCTGTATATTTCAATCATATGACGAAACATCTTCTCTGATCTTGCAAAACAGGTCGAGTCCGACCTAAGTTCAAGGAAGATTGTCCTAGAGGTATGCGACACAATCGTGAAGCGAGCTGCACGATTAGCCGGCGCAGGGATAGTGGGGATTCTTCAAAAGATAGAGGAAGATACAGAAGATGCCATCTTCGGAAAACGAACGGTAGTGGCAATGGACGGAGGCTTGTATGAGCGGTACCCTCAGTATAGAAGGTACTTAAAAGAGGCCGTAGCCGAGCTTCTTGGACCGGAAACATCCCAAAACATTGTGATAGAGCACTCCAAGGACGGATCAGGGATTGGGGCTGCTCTCTTGGCCGCTACAAACTCCAAGTATGGTCGAAATCTTTAGGTAAATCAACCTCATAGTTTCCGAAAGGAAAATTATTGCTTTTGTATTTTATCGAAAAAAAAAAAAAACTGGGGAGTAATTGCAATTTTGTTAGAATAGAGTGTAAAACTATATGCAAGTCGGATTTTAAATCCAGATTGTAATAATTTGTATTGTGTATTAGTAAAGCCAATAAACGTGGAATCAATGAATTTATTCCATCTGTATCACCTTTCACCATTTTAGTAATTTTACAATTCTGCCACGTAATTTTAGTTTAGTTAGCATCGTTACTCTCCTTACTTACAGAAAAATGTGCGTTGAAGTGTATTATCTTTTTATTTAAGAGTTGAGAAGATACTGGAGATGAAAATAATTTTTTTTTTACACATGCCTTAAAATTATAGCACACGTAATTTAATAAATGCAATATATTTTTGATAGTCTTTCAAGTGTACATTGAACGATAATATTTTGGTCATATTATATTTTCGTCACACCATTAAAGGTGGGGTAGGGAATCAATAAATGATCATATGAATAATGTTAATAAATATAACATCATTCTTAAAGTTTAATGACAAAAACATAATTTAAATTACGAAAAGTGATTAAACATGAAATTTACCATATATTATTTGAATTATCTAACAGGTTTATCAACCATGCCATAAATAATTAGTCATGTTAATTCTTATCTAAACTCAAGAATCCGACTTGATTAACTTGAAAACGATAAATCTAAAATTATCAAAAAATACAATAAATAAACCTGGAATCTAAAATGACTTAACAAGTTAACCTATCCTACAATAGTCGGAATCGAAAATTATCCAAAAAAAAGAAAATTTAAAATCCAAGAGATGTAGAAGTAAATTAAACAAATCAACGGTTAAGAAACGCCATCACACGAGTCTACCCGTGTGTGTTAGTGCACGCTAGTGTCTTCTTGTCGTCTTGTAAACTTTCAAATCCTTTTGAGTATTCAACCATCTGTGAAAAGAGACTTCGAAAATTATAATTTTTTGGTACCCGAAGGCTCGATTTTTGCTATTTTGCCAATTAAACCCTAGAACTCTTTGGTTCCAACAATGGTACGAACTTAATCTTTACTCATTTTACTTCCTCGAAGGTGACATTTTTCTTTATTGGCAGTAGAAAATCTGGGAATATTTTTGATCGTTTTTTGTTGTGTTTTATAATGGCAGATCCGATTCGTTTTGTTGCAAAACAGGCAAGGCAAGACTCGTTTAGCCAAATACTATGTTCCCCTCGAAGATTCCGAGAAACACAAGGTCGAATACGAGGTATTGCATTTTCCCTTGACCTTTTAATTTTGGGTAATTTTCTTAGTTAGGGTTCTTGAATATCTTGATTATGCATTTACAGGTTCATCGATTGGTGGTTAATAGAGATCCAAAATTTACCAATTTCGTTGAGGTAGGTAATTTCCTAATTCTCCTTGAAAAATTTGTAATTAATTTTTCTTCTTTTTTCGATTTCCTTGAAAAATTTTAGGAGTAATAAAGGTTTTTTTTTTCTTTATTTCTTTAATTAATCTTGATTTTAGAGAGAAACCCAGAAGAAATTAATAAGAACATTAATACAAACTCTGTGGGCAAAACATCTAGACCATTAAGCATGCTCTTGCTGAATGTTTGATTGATTGTATGCACATATATATATATTTGTTGCAGTTTCGTACGCATAAGGTAATTTACAGGCGGTATGCCGGATTGTTCTTCTCCTTGTGTGTTGACATAACCGATAACGAGTTGGCATACTTGGAATGCATCCATTTATTTGTGGAGATATTGGATCATTTCTTCAGCAATGTTTGTGAGCTTGACTTGGTTTTCAATTTTCACAAGGTATGTAACTAATCCGATAGTTATTGTTGACTTTTTGGGTGATCGTTACTTGCTGGATCGAAATTTACTTCGTGATTCATATGAAGCTGCCACTTTCAATTTGCTTTTTCTTTTTGCAGTCTCTTTCTTGTGCATGTGAAAGCTAGTTCTGCTTTGTTGTCTGCTTTTATTTGTTCGTTCATGGGAATAATCATGCGTTATCTTGTTATTGAGCATGTCCACCAAGTTAACAATTAATGACTGTTGATATGAATTTGAGCTTATTATCAGTGTTAGTGTGTGAATTAATGTGGATTGTTGTATCATCTGCCACGAAATTTACGGTTTCCCTTGAAATTCTTGAAGGTCTATCTGATACTCGATGAATTCATTCTTGCTGGAGAGCTTCAAGAAACAAGCAAAAAGGTACACATTTAACTATTATCATGCCGATGGTTCTACAGTTACCATTCTCCTTTTTCCAGTCATCTACTTCTCTATTATCATCATCATGGAACTTTCATGGTTTTTTTGCACATATTATACCAAAACGACTGGTCGTATACTCTTTGAAAACAATAGCAGTGAGATGGGTGGAAGCCCCTGTACTAGGATTTAGAATGCATTTTGCCCGCTCTGCTAAATAAATAAACAAATTAGTCCATATATGTTAGACTAAAGAGCAAAGTGGTCCTCTCTGTTAAAATTTTCATCCATTTCTACAGTTAAAAACTGAGGTAACTAAGAAAATAACCAAACAGTTACACGTGATGTGTCACCTGTACCTCATGTTGACGTACAAAAGCCAACAATAAAAATGGATGGAGTTTTTAACAGCAGGACCAGTTTGCTCTTTGATCCAATGTACAATGATCAATTACCCCATTTTGTTAGTAGGATGGGGGGCAAAAGGCTATCTAGCTCCTAGCATAAGAGCCTCCATTGTACTTTTACCTAGTTAGATGTATTTTATGCAAATAAGGATGGGATGCTAATGCTTGATGGTTTCAAAACTATAGCACTGAAAGTTCGTGTTGTTGCATTTTTGCAGGCTATAATAGAGAGAATGGGAGAGCTGGAGAAGCTAGAGTAAAGATGATTCTGCATGAAACAGAGATTAGTGCAATTTGTGTTGAATTTTGCCCATTTGTTGCTTTTCTTTTTGTGTGTGTGATATTATTAATTTGTGTGCAACTTGAAAACTGAAATACATGGTGTCCCCTTTACTCCTGTTTTCCTTTGCTACAATACTGACTACCAAAAATAGAGCTGTGGGACAGTTTTTTTAAGGATTGTTGATATATATTTGAAGTTAAAAGTATTATCGATGTTAAAAATTTATTTATTGATAATTATATATATATTTAAAATAATGTTCTTTTAATTCTTCATCGAATGATCTGTGTAACTTTATGTGCTGAATAATAAGAGCAATCATTCTTTATATTTTAATTAATTTAATTCTGGTGTTTTTTTAGCAAGTTTATGAATTGATTAAAAAAATCAAAATATAAATAACTTCTACAGAAAAAGTATTATAGAAATTCTTATACTAAGAGTTAGATTATATTTTGTCTTTTCTAATATACTTTATGAGATTATATTTTGCCTTTTCTAATATACTTTATGTTGATGTATAGAAATTAATTTCTAATAGTAGAAATACATTAAAATTTTAATATAATAATCAATTTACTTTTTAATTTAACATATAGACAATTTTTAAAAGAAGGATATTTTTACACAATTTATATTTAGTTGGTGCTTATTTTTGGTTACATATGAATGAGTTTCCATTTTTATTTTAGAACAGGATAAAATAATATTTAGTTCTCGATTTCAGTAATTTTCTCAATTTAATTTCTATATTTTTTCACAATTGATTGAGTTTAATATTTTTTTCAAATTTGGGTTTATATTATTTTGTGGCATTATAAGAGTGTATCATGTCACCTATTTTATTATTATTATTATAAAAAGTATAATTTGTAGATGATGCTGCACAATTTTAAAATATCATATCATTACATAGGTTAAACTTGAAAAAGTTTAACAAATTTATAAATTGATATAAATCGAAAATGTATTCGAGAATGAAATTCAAAATGTAAAGCTCCCAACTTAAGAATCTTCACTATTATTAAAGCGAAAGAAAGTAAGTACAACTGTACAACCATATATATGGTTTTACATTGCAATCAATATTTAATTTATTTTCAAAAATCTTATAATATAAGTTTACTTTTTAGAGTCGAAATTAAGCCAAGGGGATAATATCTAAGGGCATTTATGTTTGCCGCCATGGGTGGTCATGTCACGGTAGCACGGGCACACATCATAGTTACCGGAGGTGCCCGGCGGCACGCAATTGCATCGGTCACAGCATGTCCCGCAAGCTCTCTTGCAAAGGTTCGGCCTCGACGATAACTTGCACCTCTCCTTACAAGCTTCCTCACAATCTAAACCATAATTAAGCAAGCAAATATTACTTAGCAACATTTTATTTAAAAACAAAGTGAAATGAACTCGTTTATAATTACAATTCATGTACCTATTTTGTCGTCGGTGAAAGACTGTTCCACCATGTTGGCGATCACCTGCCAAAAAAAAAAAAAATGAACATGAACATGAACATGAGCCAAAGATCTTACATGTTGTATACGAGAATTAAAGAACAAAACATTGGTTAGAAATGGGGATTTTTACCATTGGATCAGACGATGACTCAACAAAGCCAATTAACAGCAAAAGAGAAATAAGAAGGGTAGCCAAAAGAGTATTGGAGATGGCCATTGTTGCTTGGGTTTTTTAAAATTAAATTGATGAACAGGGCATGACATGGTATGGTATTTATAGCAAACTAGGAGTGGTAATGATAGATGGGTGTAATGGATTGTAACCAAAGGTAAAGTAGGTTGATGTTTGAAAGTAAAGCTACCAGAGACATCACAAAATTGGTTTGTGTCTTTAGAGATCGCAATGGGGCAGAGCAGGTCAGTGTGTTTTTTGGGTCTGATTTTTATGTGACCTTAGAAATGGCAATGTGTCCTTTAGCGGGTTGCTCGCTCATACAAGTACTAACCATTTATATACGTATTTAAAAAAGAGATTTTTCACCTACTTCAATTTAATTCGTAGTAAAATTTAAGTGAATATTGACTTGCTTAAAATAGAGTATGTGACAACTAATAAAATATTACTTAAAAATAAAATAGAAATATAATTTAAAACTTAAAATATGAATTTGAAAAAAAAAAAACCTTTTGAGTAATTTCTTGAGCCCTTATTTGAGTAATTTCATAAAGGCTAGGCCATTATCTGATAATTTTGAAAGATTTAACTCATATGTGAGTAATTCCTAAAAGATTGTACCCCAATTTGAACATTTATCTCATATGTATTCGTAGGTCGTGCTGGGTCCATGCAATGTATCTAAACTAATTTTTTAAGCTCGATTTGAAAATGTGTTTACCTTTTTACCCAAGCTTGACTCAATTTAAGAAAGATAAACTTGGGTTCGACTCGGCCCCTCCATATTTGACATTTTTAGATTAGTTTTTAATTTAAAAATACTTTTTAAAAATATATAATGCACTAAAATGTTAAAATAAAAGTTTTCTCACACATTAAAAATATGTTAAAAAAATTATAATAAAAATACTACCATAAATATAATAAATGTTTTAGCGTATTAAATATAATTTTAAAATTTTATATTTTGTATTGAGTTATTTAGTTAGGTAATTTTTTTAAAGTTTTAGGTAATGAATTTGATTGTTGTTGAGTTAGTGATTTAATTTTATATTTGATATCTTGCTAGTGGAATTTTTAAAATCCATAAGCTAAGTCGGAGGTTGATACATAGTTAGTGGAATAAAAAGGTATATTGCCAAAGTACTAAATACTCAACCTATATATAATGATTTATTTAATATATATAATTAATATAATTATTTTTTATAAAATAATATATTCAAGTTGAGCTAAACCCGAGTCTTTCTCAAGACCCGGTCATATAGAAAATGGATCTTAAATTATACCCAAACTCATTTTCTGAATTTTACATTTTCATCTTAACCCTCTTATTTTTCGAGTCACTTAATAACTTTATTGTGGAGGTTAAAAATGTGTCAGTTTCCTTAATTGGTATTTTAAAATAAATAAATAAAAGAGATAAACATTAATCTCATTTGCAGAATTAAAAAGAAAATCCACTGCCATTATTCTTGTTATTTTCCAATAAATAAATGAATGAAAGAGATTGATCAAGAAGTATTATTCAAGATTTTCCTTTTGGAATGGGCAAAATATCTTTTATATTTGATCACTGTTTATAACGACTAATTTTTTCAAGGTTCGTGATTGTCTCTCTTGATGATGTTATCTTTAAGGTTAAAATTTAAATTCTCTTCCTAAAAACATAATGTGTCTTACCACTACACCTAACACTTGTTAATTGTATCTGATCATGGTTTATGAGGACTAATTTTTTCGGGACTCATGGCTGCTCTTCTGGATAATGTCATCTCCAAGGTCCGAATTTAAATTATCTTCTTAAATATATAATGTATCTTACTATTACACCTAATATTTGTTAATTGAAGTATGATTAGATGATAATCAGAAAAAGTATATAGAATTATATAACTTTTATTTCTGAATATGATTATGAAGTAACCATGCATGTTTTTCATCTTTTAACATTTCTTTAAAAAGTTCCAATGACGCGTTCCCCTATCGATGTCACACATTCAAAATATTATATGCTTTACGAACCAAATTAATGGCATCTAGGACCACCATTTTGATAAACTTTGTTCAATTCAAGAATCTCAATAGGTTATTCGGTAGGTTGGATTTATATATATATATGTTGGGTTGGATATAGAATTTTTATTTTTTTGTTTGAATATATGGATTTCATTAAATTAAAGAAATGGGTACACTGTAAAACATGTAAGAAACATAAAAACACAAAGGGTTACAAATTAAAGGCTAGGCCACAAGAGCTTGGAGCCTATACAACGAACTCATGCTTACCTCAAACCATTGAACATTGTCTAGGACAGTGAACTTTTCTTTCACTGCATCCTTGAGGGAAAGCCAATTCAGTTGAAGCTTGTATTGGTGGAAGATTTCTGACTGGCTAGTGTCATGGCCATTCCAAAGTATCTGACCAGCAGAAGGTCGTGAGAATCCCGCTAAAATACGCAAGAACGTGGTCTTGCCAGAGTCATTGCTCCCTTTCAGCACAAGTGCTACACCATCATGAACCGACCCATTCACGTGCCGCAAGATTTGTTGTGCATTTCTCATGCAAGACACAAGGTTGAGAAGAGTTCTAGGCAGTGTAGGCTTCCTCATAGACATTAACTGAAGTTGAACAATAGTTATCTAAAATTGAGGTTTTATTCAAGAGAACTTAGTATATTAAGATTGATGACCATAGTAAAATATTTAGACATGTGAGATCGAAAAGGTATCCTATTGAGTAGACTTGTATCAAGTTGAAAGACCGAAAAGTTATCAGTTTGCTTAGGTGAGACCGAAAGGGTATCTTAGATGGTAATATTTAGTGAAGATGAGACCAAAAGAGTATTCCTAACTAAGGGTGTTAAGTACTTAAATTAAGGGTAATTATTGGCTCAATTAATAATTAGGTGACTCAATTAATTCTAGGCTAAGTAGTTTGAGTTGTCAAAACTAAGAATACGAAAGTCCGATAACTTAACTTAGGGTTAGTGTAACACCCTAGGCAAATCTCACATCGACAAAGCACGAGAGAGATTTGGGCTATATAAAGGGGTTGCAACATTTAAGTAGTAAGAGGCATTTAGGGGGTATATGGGGCGCTCCCAAGAACAAAGCCATGAGGGTCATGTGCGCCCAAAGCGGATAATATCTTACAGAGCTGGGTGTTGGCTATAAGCTAAAATAAGGAATATGATGCAAAATAAAATTTTAAAAGTAGGAGAAATTAAAAATAAAAGAAAATGCTTAAATTATAACTAAAATGGAGTAAAATTGTTATTCTATCACTATCACTTAGCTAAAGGGGTGAAAGGCATTGCCTGCCCGTAGCCTACGCCCGTGGAGAAGAAAATAGGAAAAATATGTGGGAGAAAGTAAGCAACGACCACCAACAATGACACAACTTTAAGATTTTTTTCTTTTCTTTTTTAAGAGAGGAGTCTTGGACTTTGGAGTTCAATTAATGTTTGAATATATGGATACAAGGTTTAGGCTTAGGATAGATATTAAATGATTTCGGCTTGAGTTTTTTAAATATTAACGATAAAACTATATATCAAAAATAAAAATAAAAATAAAAATAAAAACAATTAAATTTATTTAAACAATATTTTTCAAAATTCTCTTCTCTAAAAATATATTTAAATCGTATTCTTTAATCAATTAATTAAATTGAGTTAATTTAATCTAATCGGAATAAAAGTAATTATCCGTAAATGCCATTGTTTTCGGGATGCCTTTGTCGCATATCAATGGTTAAATAGACATATAATAAATTAAATCCTATGCTTTTACAAAGGTGGTATACCCTTATTTCGGTGATGATGAGATAATCCGGTTTATATCATTTACGGATGAGAAAAATGTATTTACGTGTGTTTAAATTTATGTCTTAAATTTTAATCAATAAGACCATGTAAATAAAAATAAAGAAAATTTCGATTATTTATTTATTATATATTCAAACTCAAAATAAGAAATCATACATCATATAATATCGCTAAAAAAAACAAGTGATTAAGTAAAATGATTCGTGCTTTACAAAGGTCACTTTTTTTTTTTTTTTTTTAGAATTATTCTTAACTAAACCATGCATACGTTTATTAATTTCATAACAACATCAAAAGAGAAAGATTCGTTCCGATTGTCGGTTAACACTCAAGGGCACTTGCGTCGGCCACCGTGGGTGGTCAAGCTAGCATAGCAAGGACACATTTCTTGGTTACCGGCTGTCCCCGGTGGAACACAGTTGCAGCGTGCACAACATGTCCCGCATGCCCTCTTGCATAGGTGTGGCCTCGATGATAATCGGCACCTTGCCGCACAAGCCCCGCCGCAGTCTGAAAAACAAAAAGAAAGCCAAACACAAAATCAACATGTTTAGAAAGTGTCTTAATGCCTCTTAGCTTCCTACAACGTTAATTTTCTCGACGATTACCAATTTTCTTAGGGGGAGCAGTTCCCTTGTTCTTGCTGGCACTTGTCACCAGTTGATCAGCAGCAACAAGTTGGAGAAGGAGAAGAGAGATGAGAAGTGAAGCAATGAAAGCCTTAAAGATGGCCATAACTAAGACAAGAAAATAATAGAGAAACCGTGTTTGGTTTTCTTGTGTGTCTTTAGTGTTCTGGTGTGGAACATAAGTGAAGTATTTCAGGTATATATAGCCCCCAAAAAGTTAAGTGGACAGAGCAAAGAAAAGTATAATTAATGGTTGTAGTAAACTGGTGAAATATGATAAGCTGTAAGCTAAGGAGAAATGAAAAAAGAAATGTGAAAATGGTGAGCTTGTTGGGGAATATCTGGTGGAGGAACAACCCCACTGGAACCATCTGGAATAATAAAGTAACCAATTTCTTTCTCACATTTATATTCCATCCCTTTTAAATAATTACGTATTATTAAAAAAAATAAAACCAAATTCATTCAATTTTATTTTCATCCACGTATCATTATTTTATTTAATAGTTATTATAAAATTATATATGATCAATATATTAAATATTAACCCAATTTTATTTTTCCTGTGGGGTTAATAAATTAGACAACAAAACTTGGGATTTTTGTCATGATATCTATCAGTCTCGGGTTTGAAAAACAGGGACATAGGCATAGCCCACCACTTTGGTTTTTTTTTTTTTTTACTATTCTTTAAATTTTTATTTTTTATACTTAAAAACAGTAAAATTTTATTTTAATCCTTGAAATATATATGTACAAAATCTTTAAATTATTTCAAAGTTTCTGTTTTATTTGCTTTGGGAATGATATTGTTCTGGAGATGACAAATCCGTACTATATGAACTTGAGATCAATGGTCATGACTTAGACAAGACATGAGAGTGTCTTGTCAACACAAAAACAAAAATATTCAAATTTGTTAATATGTACAAAATATTTATCTTATTAAGCTAATAATTAAAGTGGTAAAACTACGACAAAATCTTTATACTATACCATAAAATACATTTTAGCTTTTTGCTGAAAAAGGATAAATAAATTCTAATACATTAAACGAGTGAACGGAACGGAATAAATTATTTATTAAAATTTGATGTTTATATATAAGATATAATAATATAATTAATTCTAAATTTTATATATTTATTTAATTTAATTCTTATTTTATATAAAAGTAAATTAAAATTTTTAAAGCTAATAAAACTAAAGGGTCAAAAGGCTTTAGCAACTAAATTTTTAAAAATTTTAATTAAATTATTTTCAAATTATAAAAATTTTAAATTTATAAAATCTTATATTTTAGAACTTAAACAAAGGAATAATTCAACCACCTCCATCCATGGCCAGCTAATAGTAGGCCGGTGCGTGCAAATTCAATGGCATCCATGTCAGATTATTGGGTAGTTTTTTTTCAATAATTAATTAAATTTTCTCATTTTTCTTATGTTTTAAATCATAAACAACATTTTCTATTAGTCAAAGATATTCATTCTATATTTAGAGATCGAATAATAAAAATTATTTATTAATATTATGTATGATATTTATCTCTTTCAGTAATACGTAACTTGTATAAAAAAATGTGTTCTAAATTATTGTTGTAATGACAGAAATTTGTATTAAATTTTAAATCCATAACTGTCTAGAATTTAATTTTTTACATGTAAGAAATTATAAGTGTACTCATCCATTTTACGATTTGAATCTATTCCTCTTTAAACCAAGAGTGATATACCCACATAAATATTAATAAGCAATAATGAGGTTTAGTAATTCCTAAATATATAAAATCAATTATCCAATTTATATTTTATGATAAATTCTAAACAAGAAAATATACCAAATTTTGTAAAAGAGAGAAATTTTCATACACACAAGTCTATTTATATAGCACTATGATGAAAATTAGGCAAAAGATAAATTTAATCCCTAACATTTATTTATTTGTCATTTTGGTCTTTATTATTTTTTTAAGGTCATTTTGGTCTTTATTATTTTTTTAAGGTCATTTTGGCTCTCAACCTTTAAATTTTAGTCAAATTGCATGCTTTTGGATGAAAAATTTGACTGAACTGTTAAAATTTTACAACATTGATGTGGTCACTAATGTGGTAGTCCACATATAATTCATATAAATTCAAAATATATATATATTTAAAAATCAACAAATTTTTAAAAGGTTCATAAAAACATTTAGAAAATTTATCCATGTTAGCCGTGAATTATACGTAAAATGTCACAATGTCATTAAAATGTTAACAGTTCAATCGGTTTTCCGTGAAAAATAAATAATTTGATTAAATTTTAAAGGTTGAGGACCAAAATAACCAAAATAACATAATAAATAAATGTTAGGGACTAAATTTATCTTTATACCTAAAACTAAGAAACAAACTATTCTAAATAAATTAAATTCATTGATTTTAAGGGTTTGAAAATACCAAAATATTCATTGATATATATCCTTAGTAAATCAAATAATAGCACATTAAAAGTATTTTAAAAATAAATTAAAATGTTTTTATTTACAAAGAAGTATCAAAATTTGGACCTTAGTTAGATGAGATAATATTTTTGGTCCCTCCATAAATTAATTGTTTAATTTAAGCCATTTTAACATTACTATGTTTAGCTTTGGCTCCTTAATTTTTAAAAAAATTATCTCAACCCTCCCTCAAAGTAATAGTACTTACGAGTTCTTTTTATTATAGGAATTGATCAAATGAGTATCTCTACTATTAAATTGATCAATTTAATTTTTAATTATTAAAAAAATCAAATAAGGCCAAATTCAAACAAAATTAACATTTAGTGTTTAAAAATGACAATAACGGTTAACATTGTTAAAAATTGACATTATTCATTACTTTTTAATAGTATAAGGACGATATTAATTTAATCCGGTCTTTATAATAGAAAAATCTCCCAAATGCATTCATACATATATATATATATTCATACTAGGTTTAAAGAATTTGAAGGACTAAAACCCCATGTGATGGCTTGATGGTTAAAGGTGTTTATTGTCCTAAATATGATCTGGGTTTAAGTTACGCTAGTTACATTTGTTATTCGGACTTTGCCCTATCGTTGTAATTCAAATAAAATAAAATAAAATGAATTTGAGGGACTAAGGCTGCTAGCTCCCACTACTATTTCCCCCATTGATAATAAAAGCAGATAATTTTTGGTGGTGAATTTTGGGCAAAAGTGAAAACAATGGATCCTCTAATGTCTGTTTCATGATTTGTATATTTATATGATTTCATATTCTCATTCGGCCTCCTATATTTGGATGCCTTCTTTAATATTTTTCGTCACATCGATGCAACCAAATTTGAAATTGGAACTCAAAAGGGGCTACCTTACAATTCTATATCATATGAGTGGCACTGCTACATTTGGAGGCATCTAGAAATTATGGAAGCTAATTAATGAAATTGAAAAAAAAAAATATTATATCAAAATTTAAAATTTAGTCCCTCTACTTTTATAATGTTTTTATTATGCCGATCGATGTTGATAATACTATTGGTTGTGATGATGTTATTAAGCTTGTAAGAATTAGTAAAAGGGAAAGGTTTGCGTACGTGCATGAGAATTGGAGTCGAAGTTTAAAGTAGGGCAAATGAATGGATGTTGATATAGTAGAGGGACTAAAATCAAAATTAGACCAATTAGAGCACTTGATGATGCAAAAATAAATGCAATCAATTGGGACAGCTGTACCAAAGTCTCCTTTTCCACAACAGCTGTAAGTGGCTGATACTTATCCATCGAATTTCAATTTCAGCAGTTTTGGAAGTATGTTTCGGAAATGAATTTTAGTGACCCTTTTTAGGGCATATAGAGTTGTGCTCAACTCAATGCCCAATTATGCCTTTGTTTTAGCTGTATTAAAGTTGGTGTTATATCTTTTAAGCATTTTAGTGCATTGTTTAACTACTATTAGCATTCAGCAGCTAATGATTTCATTCCCCACTAACCCTAATTTATCAATGAAAATAAAATACTTGTTGACACCAAGTTAAAATTATGGTGATGGATTATACTTCATTCAATATGAGCAGATAGCTGAGAGAGAGATTCGTATTCCTAAGCCATGAGGTTTCATAAAGAGTATCGTTGGTCATTCTAAAGGTGTCATATATCATTCGTTTATTAATTTTATATTTCTTAGACATGAGCTAATTTAAATGGGGTAAGCAGGGTCTTGCCCTCCTCCCTAAAAAATAAAAATAATGCAATTTAATTTTTTTATGAATAATGAAAATTTATGTTAAATATGGTAAAATTGTCATTTAAAAAATGATGAAATAAAATTTTAATAAATGATAAGATTATATTTTGATATCTTAAAATTTATAATTTAATTTTGACCTGCTAAAAAATTTCTAAATTCATCTATCACTAGAGCTCAATTGACTTACTAATATCCTTTTTACACGAATATGAATTATCATATTAAGACAACGAGTAATTACAATTTATGAATAATTTGCTTTTGACAGATGCATAATTGGTCCCCACAATATGTGTTCATCTTGTTGTGGGTCAATGAGGTAGAGGGTTCACAAGATGCGAAGCTTTTGGGTTTTTAATTGATATAATTTGGTTCTCGCGGAGTATCTTACGAGGCTAGCGAGCCATGAGGTATAGATAAAATAATATATAAAAATTAATATTTATATCTATTTTAAGTTTTTTCTTTTTATGCATTGCTTTTTATCAATAACCCAAGTTAACGCTTTGGTGCCGTTGAAAATCTATATGCTCTTAAATATTATAATAATAATGATATCAATTGAGTGAAAATCAGTGAGGCAGGCTGGCACCTACAGGAAGTTGAAAAGCTCGTTTGTAGTTTATCCAGCCAGATCATATATGAAGTAAATGGATAAAGGGAACTATTACTAACTGTAGGGAAAGGTAGGGCCATTTGGATACACACACGCACGAATGAAAATCATTGTCTCTGTCATGGTTGGACTAACATCGGGAACTGTGAACCTAGAACCAAACCAAAAGTCATGTTTGGTACAAAAGAAAACAAGGGGTCTATAAAAGATAAGAATATGTCACAGCTGGCTCCCTACTCCCCCAATCATTAAACCTTAATGCCTCACAGCTTGCAAAGGATGATCCCTATTCCATTCCACCTTTCTTTTATAACGAAAACAAGAATTGCGAATGAATATATTGTTTTGTATTAATTTTATTTTATAAAATTATTCGAATATATATTTATATTTGAAACTGCAAGTATCCCTTATGGAGTTTTGTATTAATAAGTCGAAAGATGAATCTGGCGGCTCAATCAATGTTAAGCATTTTGTACCCAACTCCGATTCCGAAGTTGGTGGTTAACTGAAATGGTCCTTTTTCTGGACTCTACATGAATAGCTCTCTTTTGTCCTTTCCAAGCTCAAGGGAGGAGTTTCGATTTAACATGCAATGACACAATAACTCTCGCCAAATATCTTATCCGATGGTTGAACCAATTAACTCTAATATTATAAACTTGGAGAATGATTAAAGCTATAATGACGGATACTATGGTGTTTTGACGGATTTTATTTATCATTCCTCTGCTTAGCAAAGCCCTTTGCTCTTGGTGCTACGACGTCGATGACTCTCTGCTGTTTCACATGATCTAATCTTGGATGGACTTTAGTGTCATCGCACCAGTTCCTCCTGGTATCTGTTGTTGCTTATCTTCTAAGTTTGTTTTCAACCTTGGCTCCTCCTCTATTGGTGTTCTTGCTTGTTTTGTGGCAACCTCGGTGTCTTTTTTTTGTGCTTCACAATGTCATGACCTCCGTCGGAGGCGTGCATGCCATTGGGTCAATTGCAGTGACCTCTCGTCATGATGCCAATGCTCTCTCCCTCTTCCTCCTTGCTTGGCGACTCTTGGAAAGCTTGTTGGGATTTTGGGCTTAGTCCTTGGGCTCTTGTTTGTTATATCTCTCTGGGCTTTAGATATTTCTCAGTTTTAAAAGAAAAATGTTTTATGTTATTATTTATTTGTATTTATCTACTTTTTATTTTTATTTTGTAATGATTAAATTGATTGAATAAAAATCAATAGTTTGATTAGTTTGAAAATCGACCTAGTTCTTACAATACTAGATAGAAATGTTCATGGATTGAGTTGAATTAGTCTCATATATGGTATTGGAATACAATACATAGTTGTCCATAATCGATTCAATCTAAAATATGAACCTCAAATTTTGTTCAAATCTACTTAAATCCAGTCATATTATTTTTAGGATGATAAATCATTTAATATTTAGTAGTTATATTTTTACTTTTATTTTCCTATGGTGTTATTAAATTTTTAAATATAAATAGGGTAACATATTTTTTAATATTCGTATTGCATTAGAGTATATTAATTCTAATTGGTATAAATTACATAAAACATAAAATATATATATATATATATATATATATATATTATAAACTTAAAATAAACTTAACAAAACTCAAGATTTTAATATTAGAGCCCAAACCTGAATTATTTCAAATCTAATAGTTTTATTCAAACTTTCCTAAATATCAAATCAACCTTCAAATTTAGATCAACAACCTCACTCTTAAACCGTTCTAGTTAAAAACTCATTCTTTGTTAATTGAGTATTAGCTTAATTGGTATTGACATTGTTGTCAATACAGTAAGATGTGAGTTCGAATGCATTGAAGTACATTATTCTACTATTTAAAGGTTGAAGATAAATTATAAGTAATTTTAAGCATTGTATAAAAATAACAGAGATGATAAGAACTAATTATAATGAGATTATTGTTAAAAAAAAATCAATCGATTCTTAAAAGTAAAAAGCCTTTTATGAAATGTTATATATCAAAGCTTATTTGAATAATTTGAAAGGCTTCATGACCATGATGATTTTAATTTTCTCTGGACTTCATTTATGTCGTTTACCAAACCTGATGATACTATATAGTTTATTTTGGTGAAATATTCAAATGAACTACGTATATGAACAAATATAATTCATCCTTAACTTTATTGATTCCTTGTAATCATTGCCTTAGTTGCTGCCAGAAGAGAATGAAAGTACACTAACCATCCTTATTTTGCTACCTTCAAAGTTTACACCACAGCGGAGGGGAGTCGCACGACGAGTCGTCCGCCGAGGATACTGTTAAATTGAAGGAAAATAAACGCTTTTAACGACGGATTTATCAATTGAAGGCATGTTGTAAAATTCATGCACGATACTCACTTTTTGACATAGTAGTAGCAAAAATCTGCCAAAATGGAAGTCTGAACAATCTCGGAAAGCAGGACGAAACAAGGCCATAATCCGTATCCCAGAGCCGTCAATAAGCGCCCTCGAGTGTCGAATACCTAGGCAAAAGAACGTCTACTCATTTAGATCCAACATTCAAGTCAATCAATCAAGAAACATTGCTCAGCGTATATGCAAGTCCATTCTACCTGGATAATCCAATGTGCACAACTAAAGAACCTCGCAACGCCCAACGCAAACACGTAATGTGCGGTAAACGGTTCGATGATCTGAAACGGAGACACAAAAAGGAAAGGTGATATATGTTCAAACAAGTATCGGTTTTAAGAGCGACGAGCGCTTATCGCTTGTTGCCTTACCTGAATGTTCTGCATGAGCCGCAACTGAGGCAGAACCGAAATAGCTTCGAGGTAAACACAGAAAGCCCAGCAAATCCTATTGAACAAAAGATGACTTGTTGTTGGATGAATAAACAACGACAAAACCGCACAAGGTATGACCTGTTAGGAAATAAACTCAGCGCGTTTAAGCGACGGAAAATGGTTCGAAATACATGAAAACGTTAAAACAAAACACAATGTAGCAATAACAAAGGAACAAAGAGGTTAGATACGAAGACAGACCACATAGTGGATTCCTAAATTGTCTTTGTCGTGCATGTACGTTGACCTTAGTTTAAAACGGATCATGTAAATGATCCAAAGGGTTGTCCCTAACGTAGCTGTATCAAGTAGTGTATGTATGTCGTATTCCATTACAAAACTGCAGTATAATCGAACAGCTAAAAATATAGCTGTTAGTTCCTGTGATTTAAGGGAAAGTCCTGCAAAGAGAAGTGAAATTAAGACGCATGCAAAGGTAGTAGTTGATGAAATGAATTATCAACAAAATAAATACACATGTGTATATATATATATATATATATCTCCTTTTTAAGGTATTGGTAGGGATGGTAACGGTGCGGGGAAAGTTTTGCTAAAAACAACATGGATGCAATTTTTATACCTCTTGCAAATAAGTAGAAAGATGTTTTTAATTTCTTAATTTTGATATTGAGCAAATTAATTTTTATAAAGAAGGTAGTAATTTAATTATGCCAATTTTCAAAATGAGCAACCAATTAATTATAGTATCTTACTTTTTATTTGTATAATTATAAATTTAACATTCAACATTTACGAATTTTGTCATTTTGGTTATGATTTAAATAAAAAAATCAACAAATTTAGCCCTCGTTAGATATCAACGAATTTAGAATAAAGACTAAATTGGTAAAATGTGTAAATTTTGATTGCTAAATTGTTGAATTTTGTAGAATTTGAACCAAATTGACAAAATGTGTAGATATTAATGGCTATTATATCAATCAAAAGTAGGATAAATTGACAAAAAATTTTGAACACCATGATTAATTGTCCTTAATTACTCACTTTCAACACTGAGAAGAATCAATTTATTCAATTTCCAAATTGAGAAAGAGTATAGAAATTTTTTTTATCTTGCAAAATGATTTTATAAAATTTCAAAACCCAATCCAAAAAAAATTCCTACTGTAGTAAACTCCTTGTGTTGTGGTGCTACGAGTTTGATCTGACCATCAACCTGAACCAGAAGTTTTTAATTGAAAGCTTACCCACTTGTCTTGAATCAATTTTTGAAAAAAAAAATTATAGTAACAATTATAGTAAGAATTTTTTAAATGGGAACAAAAATGATCTTAGCCATTACATTAAAATAAATGATTCTAAACTTTAAATTTTGTATTTATCTTACCTTATTAAAATACAAACAACTACAACTAAATTTTCCTCTCTATTTTTAGCAAAACAATTAGAATGAAAAGCAAGATATTAGAGTTGTTAAGATTAATCAATCCGAGTTTTAGCTATTTGTTTTCTTGATTAAAAATTGGTCAACTAAGAAAAAATTTCAACAATTTTAGAATAAAATGGTTGATCAATTTCTTAAATCAAGAAAAAAATACCTAAAACTCAAATTGATTAATCTTAATGCCATTAATCTCTTGCTTTCCATTTCAAATTTAAAAAAAAATATGAAAGTAAAGATTATTCGAAAAATTTCATGGTGAAAATATAGAAAAATTAAGTGTAATTAATTTTATTTTAATAAGATAAGATAAATTTAAAATTTAGAAAATTTAATGGATAAAATCATTTACTATATTGCGACCAAAATCTACTCCTATGGATCGAAACCTTACGGACTGGGGTTATTCTACCGTAAATGAAATAAACATACTAAATATCTCCACTAATGGATAATATCTGATCCTCGATTACCAACCAAGAAACATACAAACAAGATTAAGGTCAAAGATTCTATTTTTTTTCTTACAGCAAGAGGCATTTATAGCTACAAAATATCACTGATTATGCATGAACATCCAAAAGAACATCAATCAAAGAAAAAAAAGGAAGTACCAGCACAAGCTTTCTCTTTGGTAAGCTTGTAAATAAGGACAAAAGTACCCAAAGCATGAACAGCCTCAGCAGCAACAAAAAGATTGTTGTGATCTTCCACCACCATTCTCAAGAACAAAAGAGCTGCCATCCCTGAGATAGTCGCTAAAAACGCTTTCATCTTCGGTGGTTGTCGTCGGATCCATGTGGTGAAGGCGAAGATTGGGTTCTTGGTTGCCTTACCCTTCATTGTCTCACACACGAACTGGTTTTGTTAGTGGAATTTTTGGGAGTAGTTTCAAGTTAGAAGAGTGCCAAAAAGGTTAAACAAACTGTTTTAGTGGCGGAAACCAGAGAGGCACGCGGGTTTAGACCAACACTTAAAGGAGGGTGGTTGAACTGTTTTTGGTTGTGGCTCGAGACGTTGGCATTGAAGAGGATGAGGTTTTGTTAGCTCACTGTATTTCGGACAAGTCAGCGGACCAATTAAATTCTGTCTGAAAAATGTTTGGCATGTCTTCTAAATTCTATTATTAATTTGTAAAAGAAAATTATAATTCCACCATTTAAGTCAAAACTCTCAAATGTAGCCTTGGATTTGCCCATGGTGTTCTAAATCGGGGGAAGATAGACCAGCTTTCACTTTGAGCCAAATATACAGAAACCGAGGAAGCTATACTTGTAAGCCCAGTCCTTCACATAGAAAATAACCCAAGTAAGCCCAAAACGAAGTGTTTCTGGTAGTATACACACTATACCAAGACAAGATGAGCCTATTTGAATTTTTGGGGTTCTTGTATTATATTGCTAATTAATATTGCATAAGTATTGTTGTATTCTTTTTTTTTTACCAATTATCATTTAGTTTAGAAGGGCTAATTAATTATTAACGAATTAGCATTTTGTGGTTGTCATATCAGCCCCGCCATCTTTTTTATTCTTTTGCTGATAAACATGGTAGAGGCATCCATTTCTCTAGGGCTGAAAATGTGGAATAAAGTGCTTATTGGTGGGTTGAGTGAAATAAAAATAAAATTCCATTTAATTGATTCAATAATTTTAATTATGAAAATCGCATTTAATCATCATAATTGACTTGATCGAATCTATTTAATCCAACAAAGATGATTTATAGAGATTATTCAGCTTCCAATATCATCCAAGCGATGGGTGCTTGGGGGGGGGGGGTGTATAGCAATAAACAAAAAGCTGTTTCACAGATACACAGACCTCCAAATATTAGGAGACCACATAGAATGAAAATAAGACTGGTAAGAGAGCATGACCAAAAGCACAACCACCACCATAATCATACCCCAAGGCAAGTCCCAAGTCCTACGTACCAAGTCCCTCTTCGTCCTCACGTAAGGAACCACCAACCTTTCACACTTACTCAAAAACTGAGCTGCAAAAATCAACATGACAGGCAAGAACAGAAGGAACAGCTTCAAGTTAAACACCGTATGGTGGACCTCTCTCTTCAAGTTGATGTAAGAAGAAACCATGAGGAGGACACATATGATGCCGAATATTGAAAGGAGAGGCAAAGGTGGTGCTGAAATGGAGGTTATTGCTTGTTCCGTCCATCCTTTCTTCCAACCAGGACCTTTGTCCTTGAACAGCCAACCCATCTCTATGTTTTAGGCTATTTTTGCCTCATTTATGTATGTATATGCGTGTATATATAGAGGATTAAAGCATGAAAAAAGTGAGCTTCTTTTGCTTTGGTATAAATTCCAAGGTTTTAGATTCTTTTGCCTTTACCCACCTTTCTTTTCTACTCATTCCCACTGTGATACAAAAAGAAAAATCGAGAAATTCATCTAATTATTATTAACCATTGGTTTCTCTCGAAAAAAATTAGACTAATTTAATCTATATCAATTTCGAAAATGAGTAATTAAAGATAATTCATCACAATTTTAATATTTTTTGTTATTTGTACATATCTTTTATTAATATAATAATAAATTTAGCTATCAATGTTTATGTATTTTGTCAATTTGACCCTGATTTAACAATTTTAGCTTGCAACATTACTTATTTTGTCAACATTTATGTACAATATATAAACATCGATGGCAAAATTTATTAATATATCAATTAAAATCATGTACAATTGATGCAAAATATGAACATTGCGATTAATTGTCCTGAGTTGTTTAGTATTGAAATTGACAAAACTAAATTGCCCAATTTCTTTTAGAGAGACCAAATTAGCTCAATATCGAAATCCAGAGAGACTAAAAAATGTTTTTACCTTTCTTTTTATTTAATTCATAAATAATTTTAATTTTTATGATGTAAAAATAAATATTTTATATTTAAAACAGTAAAAAATTACTTAAAACAATATATAACTAATTATTTTTTTAAAATACTTATTGGTTATTTTTATTGACTTAAAAATTAATATTTTAGAAGAATTTAAAAAAATTAAAATGTATTGAAATAATATACAAAATCATAAAATTGTTATTTTGTCAAAATAAATTCTGAAGTCCTAAACTCAAAACCTGAAAATTTTAAATTATCATACAAATAATTAAAAATCTAAAAAAAACCGATCAAATCCAACTAAACTCAACTAAAAACCACCTACTTACTGTTAATGATTAATAGATGTTGAAATCCACCTTTTATTTCTACTCTAAAAACAAAATAAATTCATTAGGGTATCGGTTGTTTAAATATTGTGACAAAACTCAAAAAGTATAATGATTTAGATAAAATTCAATGACTAATTTAATTACAGTTAAAAGACTAAAGACTGATTTGGATGTAAAAAATAGAAAATTTTATTTAAATAAAATGAAAAGAATTTTTATAATATAGGGTAAATCGTATTGATAGTCACTTGATTATTAATATATTTCTTTTTAGTCACTCAATTATGAAAAATTATAAAATAACTAACTAATTATTTAATTAATTTTAATCACCCGTCGTTAAATAGCTAATGGAAAGATGATTGGGCAACTTTTAATATGACATAATAGCAAGTGTAGCCCTCAACTTTTGTACATTGTGTCAATTTTGTCTTAATTTTAAAAATTTAGCTCTTGATGTTTACACATTACCTAATTTTATCACTTTTTACATGAAAAATATAATTTAATAATGTGTAAATTAGAAATTTAAAAAGAATTCTTTTAAATATTTATTATTATTAAACTAGACAATTCTCAAATACATTGCTTTCCTTATACTTAAAATGACTAAGAACTTGATATCTCTCTATGATAATTAATTCATTTTTTGTTAGGTTGAGTTGATCCATTGATGAAGCAAATCAAAATTTAATTTAATTTTTTAAACTTGTTAGACTTACAATTTTGTTGAATTCATGAAGTGAATATTTTTATTTTAAGAAATTGAATTGGTTATTTTTCAAAATTTGGGTCGTTTTGTTTCTTTTTATTGTTCGTTTTTCCATTGAATCAAATACGGAGACAATGTAAAAATGGTTACAAAGAAAAGTAAAATTACAAAAAGATCAAAATACATAATGTGTAAACGTTAAAGATTCATTTTTTAGAGTTAAACCAAAGTTGACTGAATATTGAAGGTTAAAATTGTTATTATCCCAATTCTAAACCTATGAAACTGTCTCAAAGTCAGCAACCATGTATTTGTATACACATAAAATTGGTGTCAATAACTCCTTCTTTCCACTTCCATGCTTATAATTTAGGTTTACAGTCCATCAAAATTAGATTCCTTCACACCCAAAAACCAAAGCTAAAAAATTTCTCACCAAAAAAGAAAATCTTGCATTGAATAAATCATACTAAAAAAGCATGTATTGGAGACATTTAATACCAAATCAAATATATTCTCTTCTCATTATCAACTTCCCTCTAATTTACAATTTTCCATTCTGTCTACCTTAATGCCGCCTTAGAGACCAAAAAGGAGTCATGTTAATGGGCACCCAGCTTTGTACAGCGATTTGAAATTCTTTGCTCTGCAAATTTGCTTCCTTTTAAACCTTGCTTCTGCTGCTGCTCTGCTTTTGTTTACTATGTCTAGATCGATGAATGCTTCCTCTGCTGAAACGTTGAGGTCTGGGATACTGTTTGATGATGGCAACAATGAGATCATTTGAACCATCTGATCCATCATCAACGGTTGGTGGTGAACCCTGCTGGGAATTCCTTGTTGTTGATGATGTTGACCAACACTCATTTGGGTTGATTGTATCCCAAGATTCAAGCTTTTATGTGTTTCTGGTGTGAGAAGACTCTGATTTAACTGTTAAAACCCAAAAAGAACATAATTAAAAAAAGTGATGAACTAACCTGACCCCACTTTATCAAAAAAGTAAATCAATTCAAAACCTTTAGTTTCTTGGATTTCAACTCCAAATTCTCAGCTATCTGTCGATCAAGCAATTGCCTCTTAATCTCTATATCCTGTTTGAATTCCCAGTAATCAAAGATTTTCGTAAACTATTGAATCGAAGAACCAAGTAAAAAAGATGAAGATAATGCGGTGATATTCAAGAAAATGAGTTAAAGAAAAAAACTCACCTTTTTAAGTATTTCATTGCGATGGGTAAAATCCTCCACCGTCTCTAAAAATTGTTCTTTTTTCTGTTTTATTAAGAAAACAAAAACCCAGAACGGACACATATCAGAAAACAGAGCAGACGTGTAAGGACAATGAACTCAAAAAAAAAAAAAAAGAAAAAAAAATTCAAGGTGATGATGACCCAAAGCGAAGATAAAACGACGTACCCTTTTGAGACTATTAACCGAAGAAGCTTTTTTCTTGGGAGGCAGAGGGAGAGACTTCTCATCTGCTTCATTGGAACAAAAAGACAGGGGTGTATCAGGGCTTGAAGATAAGACCTTTTCGATGGGTCCCACGACGGTGGAAGAAGGAAGAGGCTGTTTCGACGGCGGCGGAGAAGATGTGCAAACAGATCTCTTCCTCCGGCAGCCCCAAGTACAAGAAAAGCGAGGAGGGCGTAACATGAGACGGGGAAGCTCCAACATGATATTGGCAACCTCAATATCTTCTATGGCGAAAACACTGTCAAAGCTCTGTTTCATTGTTAACCCCAAAATTCCTCAATTTTCATCTGATACTTAAAAGAACAAGAAAAGGGGGAAAAACCTGAATGAAAGAATTGAAAAACAGAGAGCAAAAGATAGAGAGAGAGAGAGAGATGAAGAGATTGAGTTACTTGGAAAGAGGGTCTCGCTGGCTCTCAGCATATAAAGGACTCGCCATGGGTTATTGACACGTGTCAGACAAGGAAGGGGATTGAGAATGGCTTTAGGGTTTATACGCGCGAGTTCAATAAGGTTTTTAGTTCCTTTGGTTAATTTAGTTAAAGGAGTATTAGGAGACTTAAGATTAAAAACTCCAAAGGTATTTATTGATTTCCCACAAAGCTCATTTGGATGTAAAATTATTTATTTGAATAAAATGAAAAAAATTCAAGAGTTTATACAAAGTTGTAGAAAGGATCAAATTACACAATGTATAAGTATTGCGGGTTTAATTTTTTAGAATCATGACTAAATTAAAATAATGTATAAATGTTGAGGGTTAAAATTATTATTATGTCAATTTTAAAAAGCTACCACATCAACTTTTCATTAGTAATTTAAAGGCCGGTAATCAGAAAAAAAAAATTCCAAAGGTGAAATGATCATTTTATAATTTTTTATAATTAGGTGATTAAAAGAGAAATTTCCTAATAGTTGGGTGATTATCATTAGAATTTACCCTTTAATATATTAATTAAAATTGACTAAAATAAGAAGTCTACCAACTAAACTAATATGTGGAATGACAATTGGCAGCTTCTATGAATGTCGTGTGATGACAGAGCAACAGTTATTCGTTAATAATAACCACAAAAATGACATATTTAAGTTATTTTCCTTAAATATCTAAATTAGGTTAAATTCTGTCCCAGTTTAGTTCATGTGTTTTGTTAGTCCTTGTTAGTTTTAATTTAATATTAATTAAAATTTAATTTTCATATAAATAATCATCAAACATCCTAAACTACGTCTCTCGCTTTAAATTAGTCTTTAAATTTTAAATTATTCTAATTATATTTTTAAATTATTGATGTTATATTATTAAGGTTATTATGTTATTAAAATTATTAATTTAACTGTTAAATTAGATATCATATCTCATGTGATATAATTAGAAAGGAAAATTTATAACGGAAGTTTTAAAAATAGGTGTTGTAAAAGTCTTAATTTTTAAAATATTCAAAATTTTACAAAAAGTATTACTATTTTCCTTTTCTCTAGTTTTATTTTATTTTTGGTTTTAGGAGTTACATTGTAACAAATTTTTCTTTAAATTATTTTATATAAGACATCACGTATAATTAACATTTAAATTAATAATTTTAATAATAATAATAATAATAATGATAGTTTAAAGATATAATTAGGATATATTAGAATCTAAGGCAGTGGAATTGACTCTAGAAGTCAATCTATAGTAAACTCAAAAAAGCCCATTAAGTGGCAAAAGGAAATAGGGCCATAAACCCTAAAACCATCATCAACACCCTCTTCATTTATGACACGTGTCATTAACTCAAGGCTCTCGCCATGGATTCCTTTATGTGCGAGAGTGTGCGAGAGCGAGAGAGACCCTCTCTCCAAGCAACTCAATCTCTTCATCTCTCGCTCTTTATCTTTTGCTCTCTGTTTTCCAATTCTTTCAATTAAGACCGCCTTTCAATTCAAATCCCCACTTTCTTGCTCTTTTTAAGTATCAGAGCAAAATTGTGGAACTTGACACAGAGCTTTGACAGTGTTTTCACCATGGAAGATATTGAGGTCGCCAATATCCTGTTGGAGCTTCCCCGTCTCATATTACGCCCTCCTCGCTCTTCTTGTACTTGGGGCTGCCGGAGGAAGAGATCTGTTTCCATATCTTCGCCGTCGCTCCTTCCTTCTTCGGCAGTCGTGGGACCCGTCGAAAATATCGTATCTTCAAGCCCTGATACACCCGTCTTTTTGTCCCACTGAAGCAGATGAGAAGCCTCTGCCTCTGCCTCCCAAGAAAAAAGCTTCTTCGGTTAATATTCTCAAAAGGGTACGTTGTTTTATCTTCGTTTATGGTCATCATCACTTTCAATCACTTTTCTTTCTTTTTAGAGTTCATTGTCGTTACACGTGTGCTCTATTTACTGATCCATCTCCGTTCTGGGTTTTTGTTTTCTTAATAAAACAGAAAAAAGAACAACTTTTAGAGATGGTGGAAGATTTTACCCATCGCAATGAATTACTCAAAAGGGTGAGTTTATTTATTTTTACTCGTTTTCTTGAATATCACCGCGTTATCTTCATCTTTTTAACCTGTTCTTCGATTCAATATTTTACTAAAATCCTTGATTTCTCGGAATTCAAACAGGATATAGAGATTAAAAGGAAATTGCTTGATCAACAACTAGCTGAGAATTTGGAGTTGAAATCCAAGAAACAAAAGGTTTTTAATTAATTTATTTATTTCTGTTTGCTTTCTTTGATGAAGTGGGGTCGTGTTGTTTTTCAAGTTTATCACATTTTTTTTAAAATTATTTTCTTTTTGGTTTTAACAGTTAAATCAGTGTGTTCTCACACCAGAATCAACCCAAATTAGTGTTGGTCAACATCAACAAGGAATTCCCAGCAGGGTTCATCACCAACCGTTGACGATGGATCGGATGGTTGAAATGATGTCAATGTTGCCATCATCAAAGGGTATCCCAGACCTCAACGTTTCGGCAGAAGAAGCATTCATGGATGTGGACATAGTAAGCAAAAGCAGAGCAGCAGCAGCAGCAAGGTTTAAAAGGAAGCAAATTTGCAGAGCAAAGAATTTGAAAGGTGTTTAGAAAGCTGGGTGCGCTTTAACATGAGTTTTGTGTCGGATTTTTATCCTCTTTTTTTACGGCGGCATTAACGTAGGGTGTATGGAAAATTGTAAATTAGAAGGAAGCTGATATGGAGAAGAGAAATTATTTGATTTGGTATTGATATTCTTAATAAATGCTTTTTGAGTATCTTTGAATGATTGATTCAGGTTTACTTGGTGAGCAAGAATTTAGCTTTGGTTTTAGGGTGTCTTTATTTTGCTAAAAAACTTGCACCTGCTCAATTTATGACATAAAATATGGATATTATGTTCTTCCTGAAGTAGCAATTTGACAAGAATGTAATTAGGCTAGTGGGCGAGATGCTTGTACCACCCAGTCTCTACTTCCCCTTAATTGTAGAGAAAAATAAGGGAAAAAAGTGCGCCAGATTCTTGTACCACCCAGTCTCCAAACGTACCAATAACTACAGGTGTGGGCGTTTCAGAATCACGCACATGGAAAGGGCGTGGACTAGTTTCTAAACTTAACTCTCCTAATACTCCTTTAACTAAACTAATTATAGGAACTAAAAACCCATATTAAACTCGCGCGTACAACCCATCAGATAAATCCATAAACCCTAAAACCGTTCGTTCTCAATCCTCTTCATTGTCTGAAACGTGTCAATAACCCATTGCTCTCGCCATGGGTTCCTTTATATGCTGAGGGTGAGCCAGACTCTCTTTCCAACCAACTCAATCTCTCCCTCTATCTTTTACTCTGTTTTTCAAGTCAGCCCCTTTTCTTGTCTTTTAAGTATCAGAGGAAAATTGAGGAATTTTGGGGTTAAAAATGAAACAGAGCTTTGACAGTCAATTCACCATGGAAGGTATTGAGGTTGCCAATATCATGTTGGAGCTTCCCCGTCTCATATTACGCCCTCCTCGCTTTTCTTGTACTTGGGGCTGCCGGAGGAGGAGATCCGTTTCCACATCTTCTCCGCCGCCGTCGCAACAGCCGCTTTCTTCTTCCGCCATCGTGGGACCCATCGAAAAGGTCTTATCTTCAAGCCCTGACACCCCTCTATCCTTTTGTCCCAATGAAGCAGATGAGAAGCCTCAGCCTCAGCCTCCCAAGAAGAAAACTTCGGTTAACACTCTCAAAAGGGTACGTCGTATTATCTTCGTTTTGGGTTATCATCACTCAAATAAATTTTCTTTCTTTTTTCGAGTTCATTGTCTTTACACGTGTACTCTGTTTACTGATCCATGTCCATTCTGGGTTTTTTTTTTGTCTTGTTAATAAAGCAGAAAAAAGAACAAATTTTAGAAATGGTGGAGGATTTTACCCATCGCAATGAATTGCTTAAAAAGGTGAGTTACATTAATAAGTTGTAATTTTCTTGAATATTTCACTAAAATCTTTGATTACTGTGAATTCAAACAGGATATAGAGATTAAGAGGCAATTGCTTGATCAACAAATAGCTGAGAATTTGGAATTGAAATCGAAGAAACAAAAGGTTTTAAATTTATTTATTTATTTATTTCTGTTTGCTTTTTTGATAGAGTGGGGTGGTATTGTTTTTCAAGTTTATCACATTTTTTAAATATTTTCCTTCTGGTTTCAACAGTTAAATCAGAGTCTTCTCACACCAGTAACAAATAGAAGGTTGGATCTTGGGGTACAATCAGCCCAAGTTAGTATTGGTCAATACCATCATTATCAACAGCAAGGAATTCCCAGCAGGGTTCATCACCAGACGTTGATGATGGATCGGATGGTTGAAATAATCTCAATGTTGCCATCATCAAACGGTATCCCAGACCTCAACGTTGCTGCAGAGGAAGCATTCATCGATCTAGACACAGTAACAAGGAGCAGAGCAGCAGCAGAAGCAAGGTTTAAAAGGAGGCAAATTTGCAGAGCAAAGAATTACAATGCCATTTACAAAGCTGGGTGCCCTTTAACGTGACTTTTGTTAATTTTATCCTTTTTTGCTCTCTGTTTTTATTTACAGAATGGAAAATTGTAAATTAGAGGGAGATTGAGAATATATTTGATTTGGTATTAAATGTTTATAATAAATGCTTTTTCAGTATCTTTGAATGATTGATTCAATAGAAGATTTTGCTTTGGTTTTTGGGTGTGAAAGAATCTAATGTGAGATTCAAGGAACCTAAGATTTGCTATAAAAAATCTACAGCACACGCCATGGTTAACTGCGAGAATTTCTTGGGTGATTGGAAGTTGAGAAATTTGGTCTAATCCTGGTTTTGATCCTTTAAAATTTTCAAAAACCAAAATTATAAGGATGGAAGTGGGTTCTTGACACCCAACAAGCACAAGGTTGCTGACTTTGAGACAGTTTGATGGCCCTCCACCTATGTTTTAAGTAGTAAAACAAAATGGATGGTTGGCAACTTGATCTAGTGTTTTATGTAGAATTTAAGGAAACTAGGAACCACATCTATGGAATTCCTTTTTACTATGTACCTGTTGGCTGCAATGCACGATAAGAAAGACTACTCCCCACTTCCAAGTAATTTCCTTATGCATCTCAAATAAATTTCATCTTTATACATCATTTCATTTCGAGGTACATATAGCATGCTATGTGTCATTATTCAGTCAGTCATGTAAGTTTTCAACAATAGAAATTGATAAAATTTTAATAAAATGACCAATATTCTTTTTAAGTTAAGGTAATTTTTAAATAATAGAGTAAAATACAATCTAACTTATAATATAAGACCTTATATGGTATTTTTATCCCAATTTAGATAATAACACATACATTTAATGTAAATAGTAAATACATTTAACTTTTTGGTAAATTCATTTAAAATTTACAACAAATTATAAGTTGTAGACATCTTAATTGATTTAAGGATGTTAAAATTTGAATCACCTAATAAATGTTTAATTGATCTACTTCGAATGGAAAGGTTTTTCTTTTTTCTTCTTGAATAGTCAAGGCGGGATGTGGCAATTATCTTTGTTGAAAGACAAATATTGGAGCAATTTTTGACCTTGTCCCGCTCGATATTTTAAAAATTTTATTATACATTAAAAGAAAAGTATGTAACACATATAATGGGTTCATAAAAAATTATATTTGACTTCAATTAAAACTTAAAAAATTTAAATTTATATCAAATTATGTTATATATTAATCATTTGCCATTAAGCAAGTTTTAATGAAAAAAATAAAAAAATATTTCAAAGTTAATATTATGAATAAATATCTAACATGTATTCACATAAAAAATATTAAACAATAAAAATTAAAGAGATAAAAAACAAATTATAATAATTGCTAACTCAAATGTAGTTATCCATAAGTGTCTTCTATGCTATAGAACATGAATATGTATATGAATATGCATGATCTTCCTTATCAAGCACCCGACAAGACGCTCTTATTCTGTGAACCTATCGAACTCTATTTAGAGTTAGAGACAAAACCCTCTATTGTAGTCCTAGTATATGTTTGGATATATTCTCTTTTTCCTAAATAAAAGGATAAACGCGTTTAAACACACTCGAATCCACGTGCTCTTGCATTGATAATAATATCAATGATAACCGAGCTAAAACTTAATTAATTGGCGGCATATTTGAATATATTCCAATTATTAATTTGATTATGTTTTAAAATGATAATTATGATTGTAATTACAATTATGACTCCGGATGCAAGTTTCAAAAACAAAAATATATATTAATTGAAGGTTTAACATATAAATATCTTCTTAAAAAGATATAATATAATAATAATTTTATGCTTCCTTTTGTATGGGCATTGGAGTAGGAGTAGCGTAGTAATTGGGTTTTTAAAGAGCGTGAGGATAAAGCTTATCAGTCCAAATAAGAAACCCAATGGGATTCAAGGTTTTTCTGTTTTGGTTAAGTTTCCAGCAAGCGTAGGGAACCCCTTTTCTTGTAATATATAAACTTGGAGAAGCATAGACAAAGAGCAAAATGAGATAGTAATATTTTGATTCTATGGAAAGGGGAACATAGAGTGGCCCCATGCAAATGATGAGGATCATTCCAGGTATGAGAAGCTCGCCCATTAACTGCGAGCGATGTTTGCACCTCATACTTCCATGACTCTGATGCATATACCTTTTTGTTTCTACTTTTATTTTATTCATCCCGTTCCCTGCTGCCTTTTTTCCTTATAAGTTTTAAACACTTGCTCTTTTAGATTATAATTTTGAGTTGCCGCAAAACATTAATTTTAAGAAAAATTTGTTAGTTAAATATGATAGTTATCCACATTCAAATTATCATTAGATTATTATTTAATATTTTATTTTAATGCATCTAATTAGATTATTACCAGTTCTATCATTCCCTATACTTAGTATTTTGATTAAATACAACTTCTTAATGTTTAACATTTTATAAAAAAAATGATGAAAATATAGAATTAATATATTTTAAACTTAATTAAACAACAATGTCTTTAATCATGGAAGACCTTATTAGCAGAGGTTATTAAGTAAAACCGATAATACTTATGTTGAATATAGTCTGGAAAGAGCAAACAGCATAATCCTGAACCTGGGAAATACAGAGTTTAACAAAAACACACCAATAGCCACACAGTATTACATAAGCATGTAAAAGTCGCAAATATGTAATAATAATTGCCCAAATATTTCAAGGCTCGTAGTTCTCTTCCACACCTTCCTCCCCCTCGTACTCGCCCTCTTCCTCGACAGTGGCGTCCTGGTATTGCTGATATTCAGCCACCAAGTCGTTCATGTTACTTTCCGCTTCGGTGAATTCCATCTCATCCATCCCCTCACCGGTATACCAATGCAAAAAGGCCTTGCGACGGAACATCGCTGTGAATTGCTCACTTACCCTCCTAAACATCTCTTGGATCGATGTCGAGTTCCCAACGAATGTCGACGACATCTTCAAACCCTTTGGTGGGATATCACAGACACTGGACTTCACATTGTTGGGAATCCACTCCACGAAGTATGATGAATTCTTGTTTTGGACATTGATCATTTGTTCATCAACTTCTTTGGTGCTCATTTTGCCTCGGAACATAGCTGAGGCTGTCAAGTAACGGCCGTGACGAGGATCGGCAGCGCACATCATGTTCTTGGCATCCCACATTTGTTGTGTCAGCTCTGGGACGGTGAGGGAAATGTAATGCTGGGAACCACGGGATGTGAGCGGTGCGAATCCAACCATAAAGAAGTGAAGACGTGGGAATGGGATCAGATTTACGGCTAACTTTCGGAGGTCGGAGTTCAGCTGTCCAGGGAACCTCAAGCAGCATGTTACACCACTCATTGTTGCAGAAATCAAATGGTTCAAATCTCCAACTGAAAAATTATTAGTGTTGGTGTTAATTTCAGAATCTAAATTGTTTCACATTATAGTCAAAATGAACAATCTATCACTCACAGCTAGGGGTAGTAAGCTTTAGAGTCCGGAAACAAATATCATAAAGTGCCTCGTTGTCAAGCACCATGCATTCATCAGCATTCTCTACCAGCTGATGCACGGAGAGGGTGGCATTGTATGGCTCCACAACTGTGTCGGAGACTTTAGGTGAAGGGAAAACAGAGAATGTCATCATCATCCTATCTGGATATTCCTCTCGAATTTTCGATATTAGGAGAGTTCCCATGCCTGAGCCTGTACCTCCTCCAAGTGAATGGCATACCTGGAAGCCTGGTCAAGAAATAACATAAACAAGTGAGCTTCATTAGCCAATTCAAAATGACAATGGCATATTTATTTTGGGCCCCCTTAAAGTTACTTGATTCAATAATCCACCATCACCATTTTAATGACCTGTAGCTTCTTAATTGGCTGCAAGGGTTTTTTTAACAAATGTACAGGCCAACACTGAACAGGCCAACACTGATTACGAAAATAAAGTTTAAAGACCTGATTCGACTAAAAACTAATTTAAATATTTAACTCAAACAAAGGACATAGTTTGAAAGTCCGCCGTACAAATTCATCATTGTCATTGTTTACGACACATTGTTATTACATTATTACAGCAACAACAGAACAAATGATCACAATATTAGTCCATTTCAGCTAGATCAGGATCCAGAGATATGGTCATTTAGTATAATTTAACATGTAATTGTTATTATAATGTACTTCAAAAATATGGATAAACAAGATCTGATATTAATGCCAATTTCTATTATGGACTGCGTCATTGTTATTACTATAAAACAGATTAAATATCCACATGGTGATTTAGATTATTTTTTTTTTACATTTTTCTTCAAAATTCAGGTATTAAAATGTGAAGAACCCATGATAACAATAATGTAAAGACAACAATTATATGGTGATGAGCTGGTATGGGTCCCCAAGGGTCCAAAAAATGCATAGAAAAGTTTATCAATTTCCATGAGATCTAACCTTAATGTTAAATTTCACAAAGAAACAAAACACTAGTTAAAAAATATTTGATCCAATAAAGGAGAAAATGACATCCAGCTGGTCAATCACAATCAAGATAAAGACACATGTACTCCTTTGCCTCCAAATTGGACAAAAAGCAGCTCACTAAAAACAGCTCAGACTCTATACTTATTTTCACAGTGAATTATGATCAATCATAAATTCAAGATATTACTACTCTCTACAATTTCATGGATGGATAAAATAAGATACTTTATCCTCGATATGGCCAACGCCAAAGAAAAAACAAATCAACAGGAAAGCAGATATATATCGTTATCATGAAATAAAAGTTATAACGTAATACAGCTGAGTAGTATGATCAAATAATTGCCTGCTAGTTTGGTTTTAATTAAACAAGAGACAAAAATAATAATCATCTATTAAATTATTAGTCTTCTACTTCAACGACAACATTAATGATCAATAATATGCTAAATTCGAATATTTATTTACTTATTCATCCATTGCTGTATCTGTATTCCGTATATTGATTTTTGCCCGAGGATATCAAATTCTAAACAGAAACGTAGAAAAATAAACATTGATGTGAAGAAAAAATAAGTAGAGTAAGTGTGTTGGAATGGATGAGGAAAATACTATGATCAGAATCACTTGAACCAAAATTAACGCGGAAATTTAGCTAAATGAAAGTATCTAAGAGAAACATGAAAAAAGGCAGAGGAATAGCATGTAGTACATAGTTAGTAGTATATACCTTGCAAGCAATCACAATTCTCAGCCTCTTTACGAACAACATCAAGAACAGAATCAATCAACTCAGCTCCTTCGGTATAATGACCTTTAGCCCAGTTGTTACCGGCACCGGATTGTCCAAACACGAAATTATCGGGCCTAAAGATCTGTCCATAGGGACCGGATCTGATACTATCCATAGTACCAGGTTCAAGATCCATGAGAACAGCACGAGGAACGTACCTCCCACCAGAAGCCTCATTGTAATAAACATTGATACGTTCCAACTGTAGATCAGAGGACGACGATTCATCTCTAGTGTAACTTCCGGTGGGATCGACGCCGTGCTCGTCGCAAATCACTTCCCAAAACTTGGAACCGATTTGGTTCCCGCATTGGCCACCTTGAACGTGAAGGATTTCTCTCATGGTTTGGATTGGGAGAGGAATGGAAGGGGATATGTGGAGGGGAAGGGAATGGGAAGGGAAAATGGTAATAATTATAGAGCGGGATGGATGGATATATATTTTTGAAGGGATTGTGTCTGTTTGTATTTTGGCTGTCGTGTGATACACGAGGGAAAGTGGAGGGCGTGGGTTCGTTTAAAGTTTAAAACGGAAAGGGAGTTTGTTGGGTGAAAAACGGTAAGGGCGCGCCATTTTAAGATCTTTGGGTTTTAATTAGAAGTTAGAACGTCTCTTTCGGAATTTCCATTATGATTCTCTTATTACCTTTCCCTTCTCCCGTGTGTTAGATAATTAAGGTGTGATTCTTCATCTTTTAATTTCTTAATGTATTTATTAGTGTAAGTTCAATAATGAATTTTCTGCATTCTATAAGTTTAGTGATTATTTTATAATTTTTAAAGATAAATTATTAAAATGTAATTTTTTATAATTGAGTGATCAAAGAGTAAATAAATTATATTTGGGTCCATATTTATGTTTGTTTATTTTTTGTGTTGGTAAAAGAAAATGATGGTCTATTTCAATTAAATGAATATGCTCACAAATATTTATTTTTAGAGTTTTATTACTAAATTGAAAAGAATTGAACAAAAAGCAGTGCGTTTTTTTGGAACTGCCATTCAAAAAAAAGTTATTCAATGCTATAGTTGGATGTCAAAGACATCTATTTTTAAAACAAAACGATCGGTCTTTTAATGTCATTATTTATCTATTCCTATAGATTTTATAAATTATAATTATATATATACTACAATACAAATTGCATAAAAATAAATAGAGATGGGAAAATCGCATAAAATGCTTCTATTCTAGAACAAAAAAACAATATTATATAACCCTTTTTTATTTATATTCCATACACTATCCAGAAAAAAAGAAGAAGAAGAATTTCTATTTAATTTATTGGTACCTTTCTTTTTATATCTCCATTCAAATCTATAGGATAGAATAGGATCTATATCTATTATGATATATAAATCGAATTGATGAAATCAAAAAACGCAAAAAAAATCTTTCTTTTTCTATCACCGCCTAGTTTTTTGTTGTCTTACATTTATAATTTATACATCTCCATTTATACATGAAAACTACAGCATAACATACATGATTAAAGACTTATACATGATGATCGCACGTATTAAGACTTAAACTTAAGTATTCAAACACCTAAGTTTATGAACTTATAATCGAACATGTACATCAACAATTAAAAATATATTCATTTATTTAACTCGGGAACAAATATAAACCATAAAAAATCAAAATATTGATCGAAATTTTATTACAACTCTATTGGTAATTGGTTCTATGAACCCGGGATTGCTTTGTTGGCCCAATACTAGTGGCTCATAGATAGGCCGCTGGACCTGGATGAAATAAAATACTATGGATTTTTGCAAGGGTTAATTTATAAAGCATTTTCCCAGTGGTAAATGGAAAAAGGAAAACTCAACGTGTTCCTCGAATGCTTAACAATAACAATGATATATATTATCAAGCGTTTAATTATGCATAAAATGAAAATTAATTAATTCTTCATCGTGTGTAGCTAAAATTATCAATTGTAATTAATTTTAAACTATGTTAAAAAATAAAATTTCTACTAATCATAGCATTAGTTTTAAACTCATATTACGGATAACATATTTTATTTGATTAAAACTATCACATAAATTATTCATAAGGTTCATAAAAGCAATCAAGGTATCCTCTATGTCCGTTTTATTGTTTACGAAGATTAATCTTTTCAAAATTTGTTACTATCCTTTGCAAAGATTAAAAAATTAATATTAGATACAAACTAATATAAAAATTATAAGCAAATAAATAAAAATAAACTTAATTCTCAATGTAATACTATTGTTAAGGAGGAATCGACTCTCTTATTGGGAGAAGTTTTTGAAGTATTGTCCTTTGAGTAGTCAATCTGAACTTCGAACAGTGGTTGTATAGTACCTAGAATGTCTATGCTTAATTTTAATCCCGAGATTTTATCTTTTGACTTTGAAGAGAGTCTTAAGAGGTTCATGGAGTTTATCGGGAATGCCTAGGATCTACCAAAGAAATGCAGTTTTATTATTTTGGTCTCGATAGGGTTTGAATCGAAAACTTTTAAAGGTCTTAAAGGGTAAGAACACTACCACTTGGCGAGTGGTGGACCCTAGGCGCTTTCAATAAATTTCAGAAACTCTTTTGAGTTTTCATCAGAGTCGATAGATAAAACTTTAAAACGAAAATCGAGCATAAATAACTCAAGTATACTATCTCCACTATTTAAAATTTAATACTTCAAAAACTATTTTCAATAACAAAACCGATTCCACCAACAACAATAAACTATAATCGATATTCAATATTTTTTTTCTTCCTATTTATCACTCAAAGGAGACGCTTATAATTTATTAGCCCTATAATGTGCTGTTTCATGGGAGCGACATGAAGGGATGGCTGCTAAATCAGGCAGTTGTCCAGTGTTATATAGAAAATTGCATAACACATTGACTTTATCTTACACTAATTTTTATGGAACTTGGAATATTTCCATCCCTACGCATTTAATGGGTCGTCGAGGCCATGGACTGATTACATGCACTACATACAACCACTATTTTCTGATATTTAAATATATATATGTGATTCCATTCAAACATGGACCAATCCAGTTACGAACATGAAAGATACCGTGCATTATGAGACTCACAATTCAACTTTTTCTCTGCGTCCATTTCGGGTTTTTGTTAAACATACATACATATGTTGAGTGTAATATCCATTAACATAAATATTTAGCTTGAAGAATAATATTTTATAGATAGTGGATTTATGAATATAATGTATCATAAATAAATAATAGCATAATATTTTATTATGCACTATTAGCATAATTGACTTTCTATAGTATTGTTAAATGAAACTAGAAAACCAGTTGAACGGGACATGAAGGAGAAAGACTTTTTCAAACATAGGAAGACTTTTTCTCTAAAGTATATAGGAAGGAGAAAGACACTAAAAAAAAACCCAGTAAACACGTTGCCAAATTAGCATTGAATGCTTCCATACCAAAATTTTCAAACCAGTAATAGAGAACTGCCAAATCAAACAATCCTGCGTTGTATTTCTGTATAAAAAGGTTGCTAAGAATTGGTGTTGGAGGCATCAAAGCACTTCTAAAATTCTAGTAAATTTTTTTATTGGCCTTGAAAGTATAGCAATGGCGAATGCCAAATCTTGTTGCACCATCATACATTCAACTATGCTTCTGCTTTTCGGGTTGCTAATGGCTACCTTCAAAATCACAGGTGCCGAAGTGGGTGTTTGTTATGGAATGATGGCAAAAAACTTGCCACCCGAAGCTGAAGTTATCGCCCTTTTCCAACAAAAAGGCATCCAACGAATGCGGCTCTACGCTCCCAATCACGCTGCTCTGCAAGCCCTTGGAGGAACCAACATCAAGCTGCTGTTAGATGTTCCAAATCCGAGCCTTGAGTACGTTGCTGCTAGTCAAGCCAATGCTAATCAATGGGTTCAAGACAACATCAAGAAATACAGCACCGTTAGTTTTCGATACATCGCTGTCGGAAATGAAGTAAAGCCTTCGGATTCTTTTGCTCAGTTCCTTTTCCCTGCAATGCAAAATATTCATAATGCAATTTCCGGAGCTGGCCTAGGGCACCAGATCAAAGTTTCTACAGCTACCTTTTTTGCTGCTCTTCAAGAATCTTACCCTCCATCCAACGGTAATTTACATCCTGAATATCAGCAACTTCTTGGTCAAGTCATAACTTTCTTGAGGGACAGTCAAGCTCCATTACTTGTTAACACATATCCCTACTTCAGCCACATTGGAGACCCCGAACATGTTCCTCTTGACTATGCTCTCTTTACAGCTCCGTCTGTCGTAGTGACCGATGGTTCGTTGCAGTACCAGAACCTTTTCGACGCGATGCTGGACTCGTTTTACTCCGCCTTAGAGAAGGCCGGTGGGGGATCGTTGGACATTGTTGTGTCGGAAACCGGTTGGCCATCGGATGGTGGAGACACCACGAGTGTCGATAATGCAATGACTTATAACAGGAAATTGGTTCAACATGTGAATCAGGGCCAGGGGACTCCGAAGAAACCCGGAAAAGCAATAGAAGCTTACTTGTTTGCCATGTTCGATGAGAATGAAAAAGAACCGGCATATGAGAAACATTGGGGGTTCTTTTATCCAAATAAACAGGAGAAATACTCAATTAGTTTCCATTAAACCGGTACAGCAATTTCTCTCAGCCCCGGGTATTGATTTGCAAACCATTGTCATCGCCTCTAAAGAAGAGAGCCTAGAGGCAAATAAATGTAATCTGTACATTGTAATTTTATAAAATTGGTTGCCGTTTGCGATTTTTTTTCAAGCGAAATAAAAGCTTTTCCACTATTATATTTACGAACTCATCGAGCGATGTTCTATAAAAGATTTCGTTTTGGTAGGAAAGGAACAAATATTATTAAAGTTCAATACATGACATGTTGATAGCTACTTCCCATATGGGCTAAAGTATCTGCACATCTGTTCTTTTCGTGAAAAATTTGAAGATAATAGTAAGTTAGAATTTGAAGAGACTTTCATAAAATGAATTACAGACGTAGCATCAACTTCAATCTCACGGTTTTCTATATTAAGGTCTTGAGGTAATACTAGGTCATCTCTCAGTACCCAAAGTTCAGCTTCTACACTAACTGCATTAGGGATGTGACAAAAAGAGCCAATCACCCAATGACCCTAACGACCATGGATAATCATACCTACTTTATTCAGATTGCCTATAAATGAACCATTGGAATTCAATTTGACCCATCCCGACGGAGGAGGTTTCCATGCAACTGGAACAATGTCAAGAAGATTGAAATTCTTTGTACGCAGTGAGATTGCAAAAAAATTCACCAACACCAAGGATTAACGGTTGCAAGAAACCCCTTAGAGGTCTAGTCTTTGAAAAGACTAAAGGATCACGACACAATCAAATTTCTCATAAGGCGAAAGTAAAAACAATGAACTAAGGAATTGAAGGATGTTGGACCCACTTTTTTGAGGTGACGTTACCTTGAATCCATTCCTCCCCATTACTGGGTTGAAGAGGCCTAAATCAACAGTGAAAATAAATAGAATTCTACAATTGCTGGACAATATACATTCCCGAAACAGATGGATATATAATGGATTCTTTTTCATTAGAGCAAATAGGACGAAGATCTATTAAGTTCATATCACGACAGATCTTAAAGGTTTGGGTGGGAAGAGCTTTCCACTCACATTTCCAAAGGAAAAACTTTAATGTTGGAGGAAGGTGAGCTTTCCCTATCAAATTCTAGAGATTTAAATTGCTACAAGAGGGGGTGCCAAGAGAGGGAGCATTGCGTGCTAGGATGAAGGAGTAGGTACTTGAAGGGTAAAGGATTTAGATTTCGAAGGACCCCAACAAACAAAATCTTAGCCAGGCCAGGAGACGATACAAGAATTCTTAAGAACACATCAGTCACATACTTTGGAAGTTGGTAAGAAATTTAATGATGCCCACTAAAAGTCCAACTATTGTGGACTTGTTCAAGAGACCGAACTCCTTCAAAAATGTTAGAGGGCCTTGTACTAGCTGGCGGAGAGAGTTTCTTCCCAACCAATTATCACTCCAACATTTCACAGAACTATCGTCTTTAATAACCCCTCTTATCCCTGACTCAAGAATATGACTAATCTTCCTCAAAGAAGATCAAATCAAGGATGTATTCTTTAACAGATGCAGTTGTCTACTATTACCGGGGATGGATTGGTTGCATCAAAGAATCGTTAGAACAAGCTTTTATACCAAACTAGGCTATGTCCCATGCTCCTAGAAAAAGGCCATGAATTCTATATTGGCTTTGTACTGAAATTGGTCATGGGATACAAGACTTTCACACTACTGTTAAACTATACGAGGTGCTTTTTGTAGACATAATCGTGAAACAAATGAGTCAAGTATTACATGAAAAATTAAGATTATACACAAGTCATCATAATATTTCTTAGAGCAAGTTGAATTTAATAAATTAATTGAATAGTAAACTATTTACAAACTTAAAATCCGGAAAAAAAGTTATAATTTTATTTTTTGGAGGTAGATATTTTGTTTTGATTAAACTTTTGGATTTCGGTCCCTACACATTTCATGGGTCGTCGAAGCCAGTTTCGGTCCCTACACATTTAATGGGTCGTCGAAGCCAGTTTTCTAACATTAAAAAAAAAAAAAAATCTTGCATTCAAACATGGCTCGATGAGTGGCCGAAAAGAAACCATGTAATTGCAAGAGTCTAAAAAGTTTAGTTACGAAAATGAGATAATGAGACTCAATTTTTTTATGCGTCATGAAGGACTCAAGACTTTTCTATGAAGTAAAGGAAGGGGCAGCGCGCTAGTAAACAAATTTCTGCACCATAATTTTCCATGAAGTAACCGAGACCTGCCAACGCAGGCAATCCTGAGCTGTAATTCTTTATAAAAGGGTGCTGAGAATTGGTGTTAGAGGCATCACAACAGTTCCTAAAATCTAGAATAGTAAAATCTTTTATTTGCCAATGGCCAATGCCATCATGCATTCAACTATGCTTCTTCTTCTTTCTGGATTGCTAATGGCTATCTTCAAAACGACAGGTCTCTCTTTCATTCTTTACACTCTCTTTTGTGTTTCTTTATGAATTACATGTTTCTACATACTGACCCAATGCCAGAAAATAATTTTTTTTTAGGGGGCAAAATTCAATTTTATCATTCAATAATTCGTTTAGGTACAAAGCATCTCCAACATTTTTCATATGTCCATTTTTTACTAATACTTGTTTGCAATTATTATGAGGTTTGTAGGTATAAATCCATGAGAAGAGATTGTATAAAACTGTGATTTCACGTCATTCTTATCCCTTTAAAATAGGAGAATGACAAATCAGATTTTTCCTCCTGATTTTTAGATTTTTCTCCTGAAAAAATTCAAATCCAACTAAAAATGCTAAAAATAAGGAGAAAAAATCTAATTTATCATTCTCCTATTACAAAGAGATAAGGATGACGTGGAGTCACAGTTTGATACAATCCTTTCTCATAAATCTATATTTTTTCAATGAATCAAGTTACATCATATATATATATAAATATAACTTTTTTAAAATTAGCATGGTTCGTCCATCCTTTGCATTCGGTTTGTTATCAAATAATAGAGTAAAAATTTAAGATTAAAATATGTTTGAAATATTTGTATTCTTTGTAACTTTGAGATTTAGTTTTTATATTTTTATTTTTAGGAATTTAATTCCTCTATTATTCAAATCTAAAATTTTAGGTCTAACTGGTAGCTCGTTTGAATTTTTTTTAAAAGGATATCAAACTTTTATTAAACTAAATGACAAATGATTCTGTTAAGTAGAAATTTTTTAAATCAAATTATGATTATGGTCTCACTACTATGTTTAAATTTCGGATTTAGTATTGATATTTTAATTTGACATAATTTGATTCTTGTGTTCTTATAATATTATTAGTTGGTCCAAACAATTGACACCCTTAATTATTTCAATTAACATGCTGAGGTCGATTTTTTTTCTTAGAAATACTCATTCCAACTTTCATTCTAAAAAAGATTTTGTGTGTGTTAGAAAAGTGCTTTAAAAAAAAAAAACTCATGTTAGCATTTTAACTAGAACAATTAAAGATATTCTTAATTAAATTGGACTTGCTAATGTCATCGGAAAAGTAGATGACTAAATTATTTCAAATTAAAATGTAAATATTAAATCCAAAATATGAATATAGTTAAAACTATAATTTAACTATTATTTTATATGTGTATATATGATTATTTTTAAAAACACATTTTTAACACAAAAATCTATCTCGAAATAGTTGAGGATGATAACTATTTAGTTAACTAATGTTACTATAAAAGTAAATAATCAAATTATGTCAAATCTCAAATGAGATCATATTAGATGGATTAGAATTTAAAATTTACCATTATCAACTTAAACTCCTAACCCTAAATTATAAGTCGACTGAACCACAAGTTTGAGTTGAAGTGTTCATTTAAAAACAGTCTTGGTTTGGATCCTTAAATAAATAAATAAAAACCCTAAACCTAAACCAGAAGCCATTTAAAGGGTAAGACGATCTTAAAATTAAGGCATTGTGGAATTAGTGTGATGCAGGTGCTGAAGTTGGTGTTTGTTATGGAATGAAGGCAAATAACCTGCCACCACCAGCAGAAGTTATCGCCCTTTTCCAACAAAAGGGCATCAAACGAATGCGGCTCTATGATCCGAACCAAGATGCTCTGCAAGCCCTCGGTGGTACCAACATTGAGCTGTTGTTAGATGTTCCAAGTGCAAACCTTGAATCGGTTGCTGCTAGTCAAGCCAATGCTGATCAATGGGTTGAAGACAACATCAAGAAATACAACACTGTTAATTTCCGATACATCGCTGTCGGGAATGAAGTAAAGCCTACAGATTCATTTGCTCAATCCCTTTTTCCGGCAATGCAGAACATTCGTAAAGCAATAGTTAATGCAGGCCTAGGGGATCAGATAAAAGTTTCCACCGCTACGTTTTTCGCTGCTATTGATAAATCATCTTTCCCTCCATCGAAGGGCAGTTTAGATCCTGAATATCAGAAACTTCTTGGCCCAGTCATAACTTTCTTGAGGGACAATCAAGCTCCATTGCTTGTTAACACATATCCCTACTTTGGCCACATCGGAGACTCCAATGTTCCTCTTGACTATGCTCTCTTTACGGCACCGTCTGCTGTTGTGCAGGATGGTTCGTTGCAGTACCAGTACCTTTTCGACTCGATGCTGGACACCTTTTACTCTGCCCTGGAGAAAGCCGGTGGGGGATCACTGGACATTGTTGTTTCGGAAACTGGTTGGCCATCAGACGGTGGACAGGCCACGAGTGTCGATAACGCAAAGACTTACAACACGAAATTGGTTCAACATGTGAACCAGGGTAAGGGGACTCCGAAGAAACCCGAAAAAGCTATAGTAGCTTACCTGTTTGCGATGTTTGATGAGAATGAAAAAGAACCGGCATATGAGAAACATTGGGGGTTGTTTTTCCCAAATAAACAGGAGAAATACTCCATTAGTTTCAATTAAAACCGGTAAAGCCATTTTTCTCAGTCTCGGGTATACTAAAGTTTACCATTGTCATCGCCTCTAAAGAAGGCAGCATAGGGCATATATAGAGGCAAATAAACGTGGATGTCTACTGTAATTTTATATAATTGGATGCGTTCTGCTCATTTCTAAGTTAAATAAAATGGTTTCGGCTATTATCCCACTACTTTCTGATTTGAGTTTTAATAGTTTAAGGATCACATTACATATTTTTAAAGTATAAGTGACACATTATCTCATTCATACATAATTTGTGTGTAGAAAAGACTTGATATATAGTAATTTTAGTAAAAATATGCCCTACAGCTATACATGCGGCAAGTATTAATTCTTCATCTTAAAAAAATATCTTCCATTCAAACATGGACCGACCTAATTACAAGACTCTAATAAAATGCCATTATTTGACTTGTGACTCAAGTTTTCAAGTCATATTATTAATTATAGGTATAATAACAAATTTAATTTTCAATATTTATATTTTTATTAATTTAATTCTTTTATTTAAATTTAATCATTACTTTTTAAAAATATCAAATTTTTATGTTTTAAAATTTAACATTTTAATCTATATTTCTAATAAAAAAATTAATTTGACTTTTTCAAATTTGACTATTTTTCAAAAGATTAAGAGTTAATTTTAATTAAAAATAAGAATTAAATTAATAAAATATGTAAATATTAAGAGTTAAATTTACATTATCCTTAATGACACTGGAAAATGGTTAACTAAAATCGAAATTTGAGTAGAGAATGAGTTATATTAAAGTCTTCCATTGATTTAATTTCGTATTCAATATATATAAATAAATAAGAAAAGGAGATGATGAACCAAAGACTTTTCAGTGAAGTATACGAGTGGGCAGGGCACTCAAAAACTGCCAATAAACAAATGGCAAAGTTAGGCTTGGATTAATGGTGGTAAGAGTTTTAATTCATGTACCATAATTTTCATAGGAATACTAGACCTGCCAAAGCAGACCATCCTGGGCTGTAATTTCTGTATAAAAAGGGTGGTGAGAGTTGGTGTTAGAGGCATCACAGCACTTCTAGAATAGTAAAATCTTTTATTAGCTAATGGCCAATTCAATCATGCATTCAACTATGCTTCTTCTGCTTTCTGGGTTGCTATCGGCTATCTTCAAAACCACAGGTCTCCCTTTCATTCTTTACACTCTTTATGTTTCTTAGTGAATCATTTATACAGATCCATAACTAGAAATTATTTGGTGAAATTTATAAAATTAGATTAATTTGGTGAAATTTTTAAAAATCCCTAATCAGAAGACAAATATTTTTATGAATTTTAAAAATTAAAAATCTGTATTTTTTTATATCACACGCACCATTGGTAAGCGTAAATCGTTGTCCCCTAAACTACTAGCAGATACTTTCTATAATCGATATTGTGAGTATGGAGTGAACCACGAGTAAAGTGATAAAAGATTTACGTTAAAATATTCTGTTGAACTCAGTTTTGAGTTTTTAGAGTCCAATCCGAAAAGCTATTCAAAGTGTAAAATGTCTGATTTTAAAATTAAGGCATTGTGGAACTAGTGTCATGCAGATGCCCAAGTTGGTGTTTGTTATGGAATGATGGGAAATAACTTGCCACCAGCAGCCGAAGTAATCGATCTTTACAGAAGAAAAGGCATCCAACAATCGCGACTCTACGCTCCCAACGAAGCTGCCCTACGAGCTCTCGGAGGTACCAACATCAAGCTGCTATTAGATGTTTCGAATCCGAGACTCGAATACCTTGCAGCTAGTCAAGCCAATGCTGATCGATGGGTTCAAGATAACGTCAGGCGATACAGCACCGTTAATTTTCGATACATCGCTGTCGGGAACGAAGTAAAGCCATGGGATCCATTTGCTCGATTCCTTTTCCCAGCAATGCAGAATGTTCATAATGCAATAGTTAAAGCAGGCTTAGGGAACCAAATTAAAGTTTCTACGGCTACGTTTTTCGGTGCTATGGAGGTATCTTTCCCTCCGTCGCAAGGCAAACTTCGTGGCGATTACCAACAACTTCTCGGTCCAGTCATAACCTTCTTGAGGAACATCAGAGCTCCATTACTTGTTAATGTATATCCCTACTTTAGCCACATGGAAAATCCAAGAGATGTTCGTCTAGACTATGCTCTCTTTACGGCACCGTCTGTCGTTGTGACAGATGGTCCATATCGGTACCAGAACCTTTTCGACGCGATGATGGATGCATTTTACGCTGCCTTGGAGAGGGCTGGTGGGGGAAGTTTGGACATTGTTGTTTCGGAAAGTGGGTGGCCGTCGGCCGGTGGAACGGCTACGAGTGTTAATAATGCGAGGACTTATAATACGAATTTGGTTCGACATGTGAATCAGCGCAAGGGGACTCCCAGGAAACCTGGAAAAGCAATAGAAGTTTACTTGTTTGCGATGTTTGATGAGAATAATAAAGAACCGGAATATGAGAAACATTGGGGGCTGTTTTTCCCAAACAAACAGGAGAAATACCCAATTAGTTTCAATTAAAAGGGGTAAGGCCATTTTCTTATGAAAGCCAAGGTAGAGGCAAATAAATGCGGTCTGGTTATTGTAATTCCAGAGCTCAGCTCTTTGCAAGTGAAATAAAATGGATTTCTCTATTATACTCATAAAAATAAGGATGATAGTTCAAGTATCACATAGGATATTTTTAAAAGTACGGATACTAAATTGAATATTCTATTTTTTTATATATTTTATATTTTAAAAATATATATATTTACAAATACTATTATAATTGATTGATTCATAATTTATGTGTGTAAAAAAGACTGGTATTAATATATAGTAATTTTAATAAACTGAAGGATTTCCCTCCGACTTATTTAATGAGTCTTCGAAGATAAAGACTGATATAATCACAATATGCCCTACAGCTACATGCGACAAGTATTTCTTATATCTTCCATTCAAACATGGACCAACGTAATTACAAGACTCTAATAGGTCTACTTACCAACCACTCATTTTTCTCTCTGCGTCCATCACGGACTAATATTATTAAGTACAAGTAAAATAATAAATAAGAAATGGAGAAGATGACCCAAAGACTTTTCTGTGAAGTATAGGAGGGGGCAGGGCACTCGCAAACTGCCAGTAAACAAATTGCAAAGTTAGGCTTGAATTAATGGTGGTACGAGTTTTAATTTATGTACCCTAATTTTCCAGGAAGTAACCACAGACAATAATTTTTGTATAAAAGGGTGGTGAGAGTTGGCGTTAGAGTCATCGCAGCATTCAACTAAGCTTCTTCTTCTTTGTGGGTTGCTAATGGCCATCTTCAAAACCACAGGTCTCTCTTTCATTCTTTACACTCTCTTTTGTGTTTCTTTATGAATTATTTATACCTTTATATACAGACGTAAAACTAAAAATTATTTTTGGGATAAAATAAAATTATAAATTTTGAGAGAATATTGTATTTTTAAAAATCAACATGTATTTTATAAAGATTAACTTTTTCTGATCGCCTATTCTAATAATGTCATCTCAAATATTTGAATTCAAATAGGGTGATGCTAAATTTTTTAGCAGAATTAAATTATATTTTTACGAGTTAAAATGTAATTTCATTATTTTAATTTCAAGAGATAAATTTCAAAGTTATAGAAAAATTTTATTTTGATTTAATATGATTTTTACAAATTATTAATTGATATAGCATCATTTTATGTTTATATATTACATATAGAAATTATTATATTTATCGAATATAAAAATTATTTAATGTATTTATTTCTTGAAATGTATATAATTGAATCAAAATAAAAGTCTCATGTATATGTTTGAACTATAATCAAATTTTGATGTGTATAATTAGACCAAATCATAAAACCACAAAGCAAATATTTTTATATTTTTATGAATTAATCGAGTAAGAAATCAACCACGAATAAAGTAATAAAACAATTACATTAAAATATTTGGTTCACCTCAGTTTTGAATTTCATCTCTAAATAATCCAATTCCCGAAGCTATTCAAAAGGTAAAACATTTGATTTTAAAATTAAGGCATTGCGGAATTAATATCATGCAGCTGCCCAAGTTGGTGTTTGTTATGGAATGATGGGAAATAACTTGCCACCAGCTGCCCAAGTAATCGACATTTACAGAAGAAAAGGCATCCAACAAATGCGACTCTACGCTCCCAACGAAGCTGCCCTACGAGCCCTCGGAGGTACCAACATCAAGCTGCTATTAGATGTTTCGAATCCGAGACTCGAATACCTTGCAGCTAGTCAAGCCAATGCTGATCGATGGGTTCAAGATAACGTCAGGCGATACAGCACCGTTAATTTTCGATACATCGCTGTCGGGAACGAAGTAAAGCCATGGGATCCATTTGCTCGATTCCTTTTCCCAGCAATGCAGAACGTTCATAATGCAATAGTTAAAGCAGGCTTAGGGAACCAAATCAAAGTTTCTACGGCTACGTTTTTCGGTGCTATGGAAGTATCTTTCCCTCCGTCGCAAGGCAAACTTCGTGGCGATTACCAACAACTTCTCGGTCCAGTCATAACCTTCTTGAGGAACATCAGAGCTCCATTACTTGTTAATGTATATCCCTACTTTAGCCACATGGAAAAGCCAAGAGATGTTCGTCTAGACTATGCTCTCTTTACGGCACCGTCTGTCGTTGTGACAGATGGTCCATATCGGTACCAGAACCTTTTCGATGCGATGTTGGATGCATTTTACGCTGCCTTGGAGAGGGCTGGTGGGGGAAGTTTGGACATTGTTGTTTCGGAAAGTGGGTGGCCGTCGGCCGGTGGAACGGCTACGAGCGTTAATAATGCGAGGACTTATAATACGAATTTGGTTCGACATGTGAATCAGCGCAAGGGGACTCCGAAGAAACCTGGAAAAGCAATAGAAGTTTACTTGTTTGCGATGTTTGATGAGAATAATAAAGAACCGGCATATGAGAAACATTGGGGGCTGTTTTTCCCAAGCAAACAGGAGAAATACCCAATTAGTTTCAATTAAAAGGTGTAAGGCCATTTTTGAAGAAAGCCAAGGTAATTAGTGTAATTCCATAGCTCAGCTCTTTGCAAGTGAAATAAAATGGGTTTCTCTATTACATTTATAAAAGATAAAAGCCTTTCTACTTATCCAGATTACAAGTATTTCTATGACAAAGATAGGAACATACTTTGCACTTTAAGGGATGCTTTAATGTAAAAACAAGCATTTTCTTTGGAGTACACATGTAAGCAACAATCAAGCATTTTACTTATTAATATTGGTATGAAAAATTACAAGTTTAATATTTATTTTTTTATCACACCCTAATCCACAATTAAGTTTCCTATTAGCAGTAAACTTGAATGCTATCCATAAGACAGATGTTGAAATCGCCATATCATAATAGCATTAACAAGTCTGCAAAAAGGCTTTATTTTTCTTCCATTTTACACATTAAGAAATACACACCATCCCTAAATGCACCATTTTAGCTATATTATAACAAAATACAGAACTAGTAAAGTTGTATTGAATTGGTTATGCCTACTACACTCAACTGAAATGCTGAAACCAAACTTCAATTGATGTGGCCATATCTTTTACCTATTCAAAATAGTTGTTTATTATGTACGGTTGAATTTGTTACATAATGACTTGTGTTTTTTTAGGTCAATTTATGGTTCTAGTCCTTCTACTATGTTTAAATTTTAAATTTAGCTTTTATACCATAGTTTAGCATGGGATTAATACATTATCTTCTACCTCTGTTTAGTTTTAATGTTCAATTTGGTGCTTGAGTTTTTTTTTTGTCCTGGCTTCAACATTCACTATAGTACCCAAGTTTTATCAATTTCATACTTGAGTTTTTATTGTCCCTAATAAATACTTAAGTTTAGCTTCAATGTTCAGTTTTGATACCAAAGCTTTTTTGTCTAGATTAAGTACTTGTGTTTTTGTATTGGAACACACTTGTCAAACATTCATTAGGCCACATGATGTCATATGGTTGGGTATCAAATTAAATATTCAAACCAACTCAAGTACCTAATGTTATATTAACCTTTTAACACGATTCAATCTCTCTACTTTTATAATATCAATAATTAATCGAAATAGTGAACAACATTAACTATTCTGATTAAAATGTTGACATAAATTTTTTTCTTAAAAACACCTATTCCAATTCATTATGTTTGCATGAGTGTTGGAAAGAGTATTTTTAGGGAAACCCACTTCAACATTTTGACAAAAAAATAGTGACTTATTAATGAAATTATAAAAATAGACCACTTAACCTATGTTAACTTAAAATACATTGACTAAATACCTATTTTAAGCATATACTAGAAGGACCAAAATCATAATTTGACCATATTCCTACCAACTCCTTACTTATCCTCTGTTTATTACATTCCTAGTACTTCCAACTGCTCCATTTTCAATTATAATGGTCCTTACGGTTTTCATTCTCTATATAAACCATCGTGTAGCATCAAAATCCATAACAGCTTAACTTCTTTTTCATTTTTTTCACAATGATGGAAATATTCAAAACCCCAAATCCCTGTCTCCTTTTATGTCTTGTGGTACTCTGTTTCACAATCCCAATCGCATTAACCAAGGCAGAAGCAACTACAACCAGCCTCCCTGAAAACGAAGGGAACAATGCTGAACCTGTGGGCAACAATGCTCCATTTGCTAAACCTGTTGGGGACAACGGGAAACAATCCCACTTGGGTTATCAACAGCAAAAAGACCCAAACTATCCACAACAAGGCATTAACCAGCCACTGTCGTCAGGGTTGAACCAGCCGTATTCGGCTACGAACCAGCCTTACTCTGCCGGGTTTAATCAGCCGTTTTCTAGTATCAGTCAGCCATTTGGGGGCACCAACCAAAGGGGCTCAATGGAAAACGTTGCCTTTGATAATGGGGTTAAAAAGGAGAAGACCGGGATTCCCAGTGTTGCCTTGGTTTGTTTATTTACGTTGATGGTTTGCTTTGGGTTTTAGTAACCCATTGCTGAGTCACGAACTACGAATCAAATAGTTAAGCAGACGTTCCTGCTATGTAACCTACGTACTCGTTTATTTGTAATCCCTAGTTTTATCTAATGAAAAGCTTATGTTAATGAAAATTTAAACTCGATTATAAATTTGGGTGTTTTCCTTCAAGACTGGGATCAGGTGGCGACAAGGGGAGTGCCCAAGTGTCGTAACCAGGCGTTGGGGCGGACACTCTTCCCGCATGCCTTGCGAGTAATGACCACTCATCATATCCCGTTAACTGCCTGAAGGATCATGATTCTTCCCGCAGACGCGTATCTAATTTATATACAAAACGTCAGCTCCTTGCTTGTCTCGCTAGTCGGTGTGGGATTTAGAGGAAAGTTTTAAGCTAGCTTAGGCTTTTATGTTTTTAAAAGTTTTTACCGCGTAAATTAAGAGATATTTTTTATTTTAATTTTAACGCAAAAAAATGGTACTAATAAAATTAAAAAATGACTCCTTTTAAATTTATGCGCAATAATAATATATTAGTCCAATTTAATAATAAGATATATGTAATTTTATCTACTTTTATTTATATTTTTATGATCGAAAAATATTTATATTAATAATTAGTAATAAATATTAGTAATTTAGTTAAATATTTATTAAGTCAAAATGTATAAGAAATTATCTCTAATGAATACAATTTTCAAGTTATTTAAATAATATTAGTAAAACAACATAAAATTATATTCTTAAAATTAATAAATATGTCCTAAAATTAAAATACAAATATTATTGTATAAAAATAACTTTTCAACTCGAATTATATAGGGTATATTTGGAAATATTTTTAAAGTCGTGATAATCTTGATTTTCAAAATTTAAGAAAAATAAAATAAGGTAAATGCTCAATTTTTACTAAATATTATGATTATTTAAGTTTATTTTACTTGAATAATATTAAGATACCATTTAATGTATATACGTAATTGCGATTGTTTATTCTAAAGAGCAACTTTCATTAAACCAAAAGAATTGGATATCAAAAGATAAGGAGAAGAAGACCAACTAACCCGAGCTAAGAGGCTCGCCCCATACACTCAATTTTAAGATCCTTCTTCCCATTGTTCGTTACAATCCCTTAACAAGATATCCAAGTTACATTCAGGACATGTATCCTAGCATGACATGTTTCTAAGATACTATTTAATATTTATATTTGGTTGCAATTATTAAACTTTATTTTTACTAAATTAATATTTTGATATTACCTTGTATTAGTCTACTAAATCAAACTAAAAATATTATAAAATTTATCATTAAAATTATAAATTCTATAAAAGAAATTAAATTTTAAACACTAATTAGAATATTAGAATAAAAAAATTAAAACTCAAAAGGGCTTAAAATATTTTTATAAAATTTAGGAGAACCAAGTCCTAAGTGTCAACCCATAAATTCTCTTTTGGCCATCATCGATATATCAAATATTAATTCTTGTTTTAATTACTCATAATTATTAGTATAAATTTTAGTTTATTCATTACTAATTAAATAAAAATATGGGTAATGTTATCATTTTATCTCCATCTCAATAAACGTAAACCCATCTATTATGAAATAAAATATTCAATAATACGATTATTAATTAAGTAAAAATATAGGTAATTTATACAATATACTTTAATTTTGACATAGCTTAATACTTTAATTTTTGTAATTTCATTACTTATTCTAAATAATTTATTTTAATTAAAATAATGTAAATTTTAAAAATTGTTAGTGCTATTAAAATTTTTATTAAATTCAGTCCAATTACACTATTATTTTCTTAAGTGGATATCGAGTTTTTTTTTTTTTTGAAAGTCACTCCAACATGAAATAATTTTAATGGTGTTAATAATTGACCTAAATTTTTAAATTTAAAAAATAAAAAGATTAAATTCTTAAAAATAAAAATATAAAATTAAATTTTAAATATACACTCAAACGAAACCTAGGTGAAACCATATTAGTTTATAACAAAAATATGGGTATTGGGCTCATTTCATTAGGCCGGCCTGGGTCGTCTCCTTTTTCAGGCACTTAGCAAATCCACAAAATTCTGGGCTAAAAGACTGAAATTCCTATGGTTGGGTTTATTATAGTCTTCTACAAATTACTGGGCCTGAGTTTCCGTTAAAATCTACACATTTTTGGGCTTTATTCAGCGACAGTCGTTTCCCAATGTTGTAAACTGCAATCAGACAAATAACAGAGATCTGTGTGCTTACTGCTTATAATACTCCATTATTTAATTGCCATTTTAAAATGTTGAATTTAAACACATTAGGCAATTGCATCAATAAAATGGTTAAAGTTTTCCTCTATTCACATTGTTGGAATAATAGCAATACGATGATGACATCTCATTTGGGTGCGTAGTAATATGAATTTCCATCATTTCAACAAATCCCATGCAGTTTAAAAATCTTATTGGTCACATTAATAACCTTGTTTCATGCTTCTACTCTTGAAACTCTTTAGAATATTTTTTAATTTTGTTTCAACATAGTCGGCGAATAAAACCCACTTTTTTTTGGTCATAAAGTTCACATGTATTAATATGGGTAATGATGAATCTATCATAACCTCGTGTTAGTCCACTCGTGAACCAGCTGTTTCGATATCAAATAACGAAAATGATGGGTGCTTTTGTATTACACACACTTATATTTGTGGTCTAAAATCTAAATATTTAGTGAGTGATTTATGGTATGTAACTAACATCGAATAACACTTACAAAAAAAGCATTTTGCTGTTCAAATGTGAGTGGTCTTAAAGTTTAAGCGATTAGGGTTTTCAACCAAATAGCAAGAGGTGTATCATTTGGATTCTACCACTGTAACTATCATTTAATTTTAAGTACATGTTTCACTTGTGCTGGAACATTATGAGTTAGTTCACTTCAAGCATGGTTATTTCAAGTTGCTCATTCAATTATTTTAGGTTTAGATCGTTTCGGAATTAAACTAGATTTAAGTTTATATCAAATTGGGATTAGATTAATTTGAATTGAGGGTTTCAAATTAATTTTTAAACTTAATAATTTACGTTCTATCAATTGAGTGCCTTGAGATAATTTTCAATCAAGTTAATTTGGGTATTGATAAACTTGAGTTTTAATATTTTCAAATTATTTCGATTTATGTTAATATTTGATTTGGGTTGTTCTAGATTTAGGTTATTTTTAGTTTAAGTTGTTCAGGGTTTTGATAGTTTCAAATTAAAGTTTGACGTTTTGTAAATCGAGTTATTTTAAGTTCGAATAATTTTAATTCTAAATTTATTTTAGATTTATATTAATTTAGAGAAAATAAATTTAGATTCAACTTATATGGATTCAAAGAAAAGGATAATTTCCTGCCTCACAAAATGCTAGTTATACAAAATCTTGTCACATGTTAACTGTGGACAAATAGATAGTCGGAGCTATAAAATGAAACTAAATATCAAATCTAAAACGACTTTAAATTAAAATAAATGACTTTAAACAGCTTGGTGTTGAACGGTCTTAGGCTGAGTGTAATCCTATAGCAATCCCCGTAAGCGAGAACGACCCACTGCCAATAACATTAAAAAACACACACACAATGAGTTCGGGGTCACCATGATATCCCTGTATCGGTCTTCCAAGCTGTCGTGCTAAGGATGCCAACTGCAAAATTTAGCATAAAAATCTGGTCGTTTAAGGCGGTCGGTGGCTGCGCGACACATATTATATTCTACATAAAACTTGTTTACCATCTTTCACCATACCTATATTTTTTTAATTAAGGTAAATGGTGGTAGCTATATGTTAGTTCTATCCTTAAAGAGTAGTTGTTTTCAGGTGAGACCAATTTTGCTTTATAAGAAACTGACCAGGAGTCAATGGTCCGTTCAACTATTAAATAGGTTTATTTATTTCCTTCCTTTTTAGAACTATATACACTATGGTTATTTCTAGGATGGGGGCAATGGATTAGATTAATATAATTTAAGGAACCACTCAATTTTAAAAAAATGAGTAAAAAACAAGGCAGGGATTTTATGTTTATTGAGAAAAGTGGGAAAACAAAAAACGTGCATTCAAGGATAAAGCTAACCAAAGAAGATTTTTTTATCACTTTCTTGCTTACTTGCTACAACTATACTAAAATGTCATTTTAGTGGAGGGACCAATTGAGCCAGCCGTACTTGACTCGCTTTGCTGCATCATCATCATCATCATCATCATCAATACATAAAACACGATAACTTGATATTATTATATACTTTTTCTCATTCTTTGTATTCTTGAATTTATTTTAGGTTAATTTTTATTGTGTGATTATGAAGAATATCATTTAATGATCTTTATTATGGATCACTTGTATAATCTACTAACACAAGTTGCAGTCTTGCGCTTGCAAGAATTACAAAAAGGTCAAATTTTATACAATGACTTTTATTCATGGTCATGGGACGTGCAACATGCATAACCTATGAAAACTTGGGGGGTGGGGGAGGGGGGAAGAAAGTGAGGTTGGCATAATAAACGGCAAGTATAAATATCGATATAAATAGAAGGTACCCCAATGATCAGGAATGCCGATTGCCATCTTTATTACAGGTGGTTAAATTCCATTAATAAGATTGCAGATTTCATTGAGTTGATTAGTTAACAAATTTATGACTGACCAGTTGGATGTAGTACCCTTTCACCTTAGTTTTTACTTCTTCTAGCTAATCTCATTCCCACCATAAATAAGAAATTGTTCACACCATCTAATGCATTTATTCATCCAATGCATAAAATAATGAACATCCATTGGATCTCACTTCCAAACATCCCATCCCATCGCATCGCATCGCATGAATCATCAATTACTATAGATATCTCCTATTAGGAAAAGTATTAATCCAATAAAATGAAATCTACGGCTGATGGTAATTATTTTAAACGATGCGACGCTAGCTCACTAAAATTTTGACCGCACCCTCATGTTTCTTGCAAATTGCACCATAGTACGCAATTTTTCTTGCCAACAAGAATCGGTCCTAATATCTTTTATTAATTTAATTAATTTAAAATAAAATAATCATATGATATTATTATTTGATTAATCTTTAATACATACCACGGATAAATCTTAACATTTTGATATATAATTTAGTAAAATTATATACGTACAACTTTAATTGTAGTGCCAACATATAGTTGGAAGATGTAATAATAGTTTTCACTAAACATTTGGACTAAATTTGAATATTGGAGTCATGATTGTTGAGAGGACTTAATCGAAATACTTCTTCTTCTCAAACAAAATTAGGCTCAAATCTTAAAATAAAAAGGGCACCATAGTTATATATATACATTACATGGAACTTTGTTTTGATTTAATTGTACATAATAAAATAAATATATTAATTTATTTTTATATTAGATAAATATAATTATTTATTATTTATATATACTATATATGAAATAAAATAATGTTATACCGACAATAATATTGATTTGTAAAATTTAAATAATATAAATTTTTATATATAAAAATTTCATATATCATACTTTTAAATAAATAATTTTTAATTTTAATTTGAAAGAGGCTTTAATTTTAATTTTATTTCTATTTATCCTCAAATTTTCACATTAAAAAAAGGGAAAGAAAGATATTTTTAATTGAACACCGATGCAACTGATCTCAAAATCCGGTATGGTAGACACACTACCAAGTAGACCCACATATTCATTCGTCCTGTCTGACTCTGTCTACCGTTGAATTTTTTTATTCCAAGCCCAATTTCCCTCTCTATAGACTATAAATACCGTTCTCCATCTACCATTGCAGAATCTCAAACACTCTCCCAACCCTCATTTCTAAAGAAGAAGAAGAAGAAGCAGAAGCAGAAGCAGTTTTCCACATTCCCCAACTTCCTCTTCTTCTTGCAAATTTTTAAGCTTTAATGGCCCAATATACATTTGTTGCTGCTATCTGTGTTCTTATTCTTTCACATTCGTTCATATCAGTAGTGAAAGCCACAACCTTTACAATAGTAAACGAATGCAATTATGTTGTATGGCCAGGGATTCTATCAAACGCAGGTGTTCCAACGCTTCCCACCACTGGTTTCGCTCTCCAAAGCGGCGAAACCAAAGCCATTACTGCACCGGCATCATGGGGTGGTCGGTTCTGGGGTAGAACCCATTGCTCCGAGGATTCCACCGGGAAATTTTCCTGCCTTACCGGTGATTGTGGCTCCGGGAAGGTGGAATGTTCTGGAAACGGGGCTGCTCCGCCCGCGAGTTTAGCTGAGTTCACATTGGACGGTGCTGGCGGCCTTGATTTTTTCGACGTGAGTTTGGTCGACGGTTACAACATCCCTATGTTGGTTGTTCCACAGGGTGGCACGGGACAAAACTGTACCAACACCGGCTGCGTGGTTGACCTTAATGGCTCTTGCCCTTCCGAACTAAAGGTGATGAGCACCGACGGCACAGATGGCGTCGCTTGCAAGAGTGCTTGCGAAGCCTTCGGCGACCCTCAGTACTGTTGCAGCGGCGCGTATGGTACACCCGATACTTGCAAACCGTCTTCGTACTCGGAGGTGTTTAAGACAGCTTGCCCACGCGCATACAGCTATGCCTATGATGATAAAACCAGTACCTTCACATGCGCCAACGCTGATTATACAATTACTTTCTGTCCCTCGCCTAACACTAGGTAAATTTTCTCCACAACCCCCTCCAACTTTATTTTTTAACATTTAAGGTCAAAGGGATAAAGCAAAATTTAGTCCCTAAGCTTGACAACTTTTCCCAATTTTGGTCCATGTGATTGCAGTACTCTACTACTACATCATCACATAAATTGCGGGGATCAAGAGTAATGATAATTGTTAAATTCAGATATTAATATAAATAAAAAAGAAGTTTTGGAATAAAATTAGAAAAAAAATTATCAAGTTTAGGAATAACTTATCCCAACGTGAAAGGGTAATTTTGTCATGAAATGAACGTTGGCATCAAAGGGTGGTGTATCACTTACGGCGCAGCTTTTTCACGTTTGGTCTGCAAAAAAAACGAATCTAATTTGCTATCTTATGTCGGCTCTGCCACAGCTACCCGTTGAGTTACAGTAATTGGTTCTTTTTTATGGATCAATGTATTGAGAGAGTGCACGCTCATCGAAGTAATTATTGTGCTGTCGATAACGGGCAGTTTAGGGAAATAAAATAAATGCTTAACAAATCTCTAGAAAAGACGTTATGTCTGTAATGGACCATACTTTACTGGCACGTTACGTTATTTTATTGTCGTTTTCGGAGTCCTTTTTTTTTTGTTTTAACGGTTAATTTTGGTACGTAAAATTTGCAGCCAAAAATCATCGCAAGAGCAGCAACAAAACACGGAAACGACAACACCACCTCTTATCAACACCACGATGGTGTATGAAGGTGCATTGGACCAAAATGTAGCATCACGGTCCTCCTGCACCCACGTGTTCGTAAACGTGGGCATCATTATGGCAATTTGGTGGTCGTGGAAACTCTTCTAACTTCCTTCACTAACCGGGGTCGGGCATTAGACTTACGAAAGTACTTTAGCATACAAGCATAATATATAGAGTAAATCCCCAGGCTAACTTTGTCCCTTTCAAGCATAGGCATTGTTACAGTGTTAGGTGTAAGAGATTCTTTTTTAGGTTTAGTATTTATTGTAGGAGGGGAATGGGATTCATCTAATTGTTGGCTTCAGGAACTTATCAATAATAGTATTTATTACCAGCTTTTGGCTTTATCTATTTTATATCTTGGATTTATTTGAAAGGAAAATGAAATTATTTGAGATTAAACTTATCAATAATAATATTTGAGCTTGTTTTATCATTAAAAAATGATGCTCTTTAATTAAGTGATGGATTATTTTATTTTATTTATGTCGGTATAGGATGCTGCTATACATTACTATTTTATATAGAGAGCTGAATTTTGTAAATTGTGATCGAAATTGTCAAGGCTATTGCACGACACAAGTTGCTATAATTGGGTTGCTCTTTCTTGAGGGAAAAAAATGGTGGTGGTTGGTGGTGGCGGATAGAGCCGAGGAGTGTTGGTTCAAACTTCAAATAAAAAGAGTTGAAACATTTAACTTATGTACTAATATGAACGGGACTTTCAGAAATTTATGTTTAAGCCATATGGTACAACAAAATTTTCAATTACATCCAAATACGTGTTAGAGGCTTATAACATTTTTTTGATATAAATATTTTATGACTAATTTGAGAATGATCGAAACACTGGAAACTCTCTTTGAAACCTTCTATTTTCTTCTAACCCTTTCAAATTCTTGTATACGGTTTATAACATTGTTGTGTGAACCATCATCAACCTTTAAATCTCACTTAATGTAAAAATAAACTCTAGTTGAATATTATACATGAAACATCAATTTATTTCTTTCCGTCCAAGCAATAAACCATAAGCATATTGCATTCACATTTAATTCAACAAACTCGTGATTGAGTAGGTTGATGAGTGCCAGTCTTAATTTTCTAAATCCAATTTTAAGTTGGAATGTCCCTTCATTCGCATATATAATAAATATTGAGACAAGCCAACCTTCTTCCACACCATTTTCTCCCACCTCATTGATTTTTTTTATTATTTTAAATATTATCTCAGAATTTCAATCATAAAAGCAACAATAATGCGAAACCCTTTTCAATTTTAACAAGCAATCCCGTTTTTATTAGACCAAAATATAATATTTATAAATTATTAATCTCGAGTGAGAAAAGCAAAATTAGCAAGCCGCCAAGCCATTCCAAGAGCAAAGGGTAGTCAACCGAGTATGAATTATGTACCGAGGGAGGCTGCCATTTCTAATATTTATAAATTATTGATCTCGAGTGGGATTTTAGTTCTTTATTATTATATGCACGTTTCAAACAGACAAAAAAAGTGGCCTAATTTTATAACTATTCAAAATTTTTTTATGATAAATAAATATGTGTTTACAATTTGATTAAAATAATTTTTTATATATGCTAATTGATGCTTAATGTTTAAACTAACAGCTAGATTGATAAAGAGATATGGTTAATATAATATTGATATTTAATTTGAGGATTTAATTAGAAAATTCTAAAGTTGAAATTAATGAAAATGGGTGGTGCGACGACATGCAACATGTTGGTAGTCAAAGGGAACCATATGTTTTGCGTTGAAGATGAGAGAAAACAATGCATCGATCCTTCGTTTTGTTTTGTCAAACTCAAGATTCTGATGTTTTCTTATGGATAAGGTTACTTTTAGACTTCGAATTAAAAGCTTCAGCCTTTTTTTGACTAAGCAAGGCGGCCATACTGTTAGAAATGGCTAAATTATCGAGCATTGCAATTTGGCAGGTCAATTTCTTTGGTCTAGAAACTGGACTGGGTTATCACATCATTCTATGCCGGCCCAAATTCAACCAATTCTCTACATTTTATTGTATTTTGGAGTCACACATAAAATATATTTTTACTTATAGGGTTTACGTTTAGAATAAATGTGCAGCTTAGAACATGTGCAAAACCAATCCTAATGAATTAACTTATATAGAATACAATAATAACTCATTTCGACTAGTAATGAGCCATTCGTGCCTATTCTTCAGTATGAATTTTATATTTTAATTAAGCTATAATCTCTCGAAGAATTAATACATATTTTTCTTTATCATTAAATTATTATATATGTCAGTTTTATAGTTTATGAAGATAAATTTTTCGAATTTATGATAGTTTTTTAATATTTTCATTTAAAGAGTTTGAATATTAATTATTTCATTGAAAATGTAATATTTTTTATTACTGTATTTAACATTTGTTGATAGTTATATTAGATTTTTATCATGTATTCGATAAATGGGAAGTAAAAATTTCAAAAGCAGGATTTGGTATTATATATATATATATATATATATATCATATAAGTTGTGCTTGTTAATTTTTATTATTTGATGTCATGTCGAAATAAAGTTTAAGTTAGCACTTTTAGGTACTTAATCTGTCTAGGCATCTAGTCAGCTTCTTCTTTATAGAGTGAATGAAGACCATGCATCTAAGTAAGAGTTTTTTGAGCAAAGGCCCCCTAAAATCAAAGACATCGACATCATATTGATGTCCCTTCAAATATCCTCTTCAATTACACTTAAAAAGAAATCTTTATTAAACTCAAAGGCTATGTAGCCGAAAACTGTTTAGGTTCCTTTAATCTGATATTTTCTCGTCCTATATACAGAACATGACATATCATCAACATGGTGGCATGGACCCATTAACCCCATGAGATCCAAGGTATTTTATTTGAACATAATGTAAAATTGAGAAATAAAGGGGGGGAAAAAAATAACTATATGTGTCTCTGCTTTAGAAGGTCTTCAAAAGCTTATACAAGAATTATCCAAATGGGGTACTTTACACGACGGATAACATGTCAAAGGACAAGTCCCCGAGATGTTGAAAACATGAAAAGACTATCATGCTATGAGAGTTGAGACTTCAACAGTAATTTCTTTGACTGCAGAAGTTTAGCTAATTAAGGAAGTACACTAAATTGAATTATGTTATGGAAGTTTCTGCTGGTTTATATGGCGCAAGTGTAAATAAGTTTGGGTGCAGAAACTTTTGAACATGCAACGTAGACATCTCACTGTTGCATGTTTCTTTTTTAAGTTTATACTTATAAAACATGATAATGATCTTAGTTATAAATATTAAATTTCCATTCTTTTTTATGTTAAACCCTTTTTTTTCATGCTTATCGCGAAGCTGACCCAACAATAGGTTAATGTGCATACATTTACATGACCCAAAGAGCCCAATATATTAACAAAGGACGGATGCCTGTAAATTAGAAGCCGTACAACAGACAAGGCCTGTCCAGTTGTTACTAAACTTACGGTGTTTGTACCAGATCATTAGTAGAAGAACAATGAGAGTAAAAGTCTTGGATCTTATATGGAAAAAAGAAAGTATAATCTGAGGTATGATGCTAGGTTTTCATTCACTCTTATTGTACTCATTTTCATTGTACTCAAGCCTTTTTCATCCTTACATCTTTATCATCGTTATTTAGATTCTTAATTAACTTAAGCATCGGAGAATATTAACTCCGTGAGAGAAATTTAATTAAATGTAACAATAATAGGTTTCTTTTTTTTTTTTTCTCTCTTTAATCAAATGTTGGGATAACGGAGCTACGACTATTAATTCATGATTAATGCTGAGAATGAAAAGACAGTGAGCAAAAGTGAAATGGTATTGAGTATGTTAGCAGGCGAGCCACAAATTAAAGGCTACAAGGCATGCAGCGGCAATGCTTGAGACGCGGAATTGGATCGAAATAATTACGAGCCAAATGATGATCACATATGAGGTCCCACAGTCAAACGGCTGCCACCGATAACACCTACACCTTGACGCGGATCATCCTCTCTTTTGCTAATCAATAAACAAAATGGGTTCCAACTTTTTCTTTTCTCTGCCTTGTAATATATAGCATGCTTCATTTAAAGATTGTAGTAAACCAAATCATGGTCCTAATTCCATATAATATCATCTTTCATTTCCATTTACAATTCTAAGAGTGATGGCGTTTTAAATGTAATTTAAAAAATGACTACCAAAGTAGTTTGGCATCCATGACACCGTTTTTTCCATTGGGTTTTGCAAGATTTGATCCACTTTGTTTAACAAATTAATTATTATTCCTAGTGTGAATTTATATAAATAGATGAATCCATCAGTTTCTGTACAGGAATCTGATTCCTTTGAAAATGAATGCTATCAATTAGAGCTTTACCCAAAACTGATAGCAACATATCCACCATATTCATAATTAAGGCTTCAAAGCTTATCCACATTTTAATTTACCTTTTATATATATCTCCGACTAATTATAAATGGGTATAAAATACAGTAAATAACAGAACAGAAAATAATTGAATAGAACAGGAAAGAATAGGGACAGAACATGTTGGTTAGGTGAATAAGTTGAAGCAGATGATGTTTTGGGCAGTTTCATCAAACAGATAGCTTAATGAATTATATAAAATATATGGTTGGCACTAAATCTTAATCAAGGACTACTGTGTCAAGGAAATTATGGAAGCTGATATGAGCTTAAATAATATAAAATTAAAAGAAATATTAATTAAATGGAATTTGAGGCGTCTTCTTAAAAATATATATAAGCTTCCTCTAAAAGATAGTTTATTTTATTTTCATCATTTTATTATTTTCAATTTAGTTATCTTAATTAAATTAATTATTCAAATAGTCACTCTCATTAAAATAATCCGTTTTTATTAATAAATTGCTGGCATAATAATTTTATTAACTTTTAATTAAACTTAAAAATCACTCTATAATTAACCCAAAACACCTTCTTCTTCTTTTTTCTCGTTCTCTTCTAATAATATCTGGAAAAATATCTGGAAAAAGTAAACATATATATAACTCTCCCTCACCCACCGGATGCCCAAAGCTCAAGTCAGAGCTTATCCTCTGACAGGCACACCTTTCTCAACGGCGGTACAATGATGGGTGAAGGTCCAGGCGAGCGTAACGTATTATGGAACTATTAAACATAAAAAATTTAGAGCAGTTGCCAACATTTTCATTCCAAAATCCTGCTATAACAAAACCACTTGTAGTAGTAATTGATATAAATTAGGTGTTGAAGGCCCATAATGGAACATCACAGGACACATGTCTAGCTTTTGGAACTACAAGGAAATGACGCATAAATTAATGCATTAAACATAAATTCCAGATTAAAGCAAAGAATGGTTTGTTTTTTTCATTTTGGTAGTTCCTTATGCTGTCGCTTGGACAAGGTATATGCATGATTAGCATGTCGATACATATGTGTGAACTTATTACATTTATATCCACAAGCCAATAAATGGCCTAAAAAGATGACGGAAAATACCTTGGCCCAATCACTGCTTCTGGAATTTGGAAAGATTAACCTAAAATTCAGAATTAACCTGTTTTTATTTTTATTTAATTTATAATTAATTTTATGGTTTTATATTTAAAATAACATTTATTTTTCAAAATATACAATATAAAAGTTATTGATTGTATTTTATTACTTAGAATATTTTTTTATTAATAAAAATTTAAAATAGATGTGGAAAAATCAAAATAATAAAAAGATGGAACTCCACCCTATCCCCAAGACCCAAAATGCTTAAATCACAATAAATAATAGAAAGTATTTCATTTTATTAACAGAAAAAACGACATTTGGGTTGGTGTAGTAAAATTACGTTGTCTTTTTTCTTGCTTGTAAATTACCAACTACCAAGTAGATTTTGCTCCAACCTTTGGGATAAACAAACAAATTAAATCATTTCTTTTGACGACTCCTGTTTATCATCACTCTTCCACCCCTTAAACTAACTTTTTTCTTCTTCTACATGTTCATCATCGCTCCACCAATGCACCCTTCTTTTTCTTCCTAAAATTTCAAATATATTTACTTCATTTACCTGCGAAATTTCATTGCACATATGGATCTGTTCTTCTCCACTTGTTTATTTAGTCTTCTCTCCATGTTACAAGGTAATATTTTACTTTTCAGACTTGATTTATATTTTGTACATTAACATAACATTGCCTGCCAACATTGCCTGCCATTTTTGCAGGGATTTCGGGGACTACATTTACAGTAGTGAATAAATGTGATCATACAGTTTGGCCTGGCATTCTCGGCAACTCGCAGTTAGATACCACCGGGTTCGAGGTACTAACAGGCGGGTCACGATCCATCCAGGCACCGCCTAGTTGGTCTGGTAGATTTTGGGGCAGAACCGGATGTATATCGGACCAGAATACGGGTCAACTCACCTGCCAAACTGCTGACTGTGGCTCCACCCAAATGGAATGCAATGGTAAAGGCGCGACCCCACCGGTCACCTTAGCTGAGTTCACGATCGGGTCGGGTACCCAGGATTTCTACGACGTTAGCTTAGTGGATGGATATAATTTGCCGATGTTGGTGGAGCCGAGCAGTGGGTCAGGCACGTGCTTGTCGACGGGTTGTGTTAATGATTTGAACCGGCAGTGCCCGGATAAGTTAAGGGTTCAGTCGGGTCAGGCTTGTAAAAGTGCCTGTGAGGCTTTTGGGAAGCCCGAGTATTGCTGCAGCGGCGCGTATGCTTCACCCGACACCTGCAAGCCGTCTTTTTATTCGGAGATGTTTAAAGCGGCTTGTCCGAAATCGTATAGTTATGCATACGATGATGCTACGAGTACGTTTACGTGTACAGCTGCTGATTATACGATTACATTCTGTCCTTCATCCACAAGGTAAGCATTAAGGATAGAATTATTAATAATATTCCAATATTTAATTCACAATACATTTATAAACTATAAGCTAAATTCTAAATTAGTCCATAATTTTTAAAAAATTTCAATTGAATCTACGGTTTCAAACAATTAGGTCTATTTGTTATCTTAACTGTCAATTTTGATGGTAAATGTTAATGTTAGCTTAGATTTAACATGATATATGTTTAAATATATCAAGCTGAAACTGGCATTTCTAATCATATGGCTAAACTATCAGAAAGATCCAAATTTGAATGATATTTTAGTTGAAGGATTCAATTGGAACATTTTGAAGTTTAAGGCTAATTTAAAATTTAGCCCATAATTTGAGGACATCTAATAGAATGAACCAAAGATTGATATATTAGTGTCTAGAAAAAAAAAAAGGGTTAATTCAACTATTTAGGATTTGCATTTGGTAATAACTCACACATTGGGGTTTAAATAAGACAACTTTTCACACATTAGGGCTTGAACCTTGTTTTTGTCCAAGTTAATTCCTAAACCTGATAATTATTCCTACATCGAGGCTTAAACTTTAATGTTTTCAAAAAAATATCATGAAGTAATTTGGATAAAGGAAATTTAGAACTTAGAAAAAGAAAATTTAGACTCCAATGTGGCAACAATCATGAAATTCAAGGCCTAACTTGCTACTTATATGAAAAAGAAAAGCTAAAATGAAACAGTTTGGTTCCACTTTGTATCAAAATAGAATCTCCTTTTAAACCATTGCTGTAGTTTCTAAAAGGTTACATAATTATCTCGCTTCAATATTAACATTTTTGGTGTTGTAATTTCTATTTGTACAGTAAAAAATCAGCAAGCAATACAGCCCCAGCAGCAGCAGCAACAACAGGGACGACAAGCCCCATATATGGATCAATTACAGGGTCAGGAGAGGTCCCAGCAGACGTCAATATTAGCTCATGGTTTCCTTATTTTCTTACAGGACAGTCTTCCAGGACTGTTTCTTCCTCAGTTTCCCACAACACACTGTTGGCGTCAGCCATTTCCTTTCTTTTCCTCTCATCTCTTGACTTTAGTCATAATTATAACTTTCTCCAAACGTAAAAGCGTAATGTAGAAATTAATTTGCTTAATGAACATTATACTACTACTGTTGAACTCCAATTTCTTTTTCCAGAGATCATGTGTTTAGGAAGCAAAAGGGTAATTCCATCAAACCTCTCTGACCTATCGCATTTAAATTGATTACAAGATTTTAAAATGTTTTAATTAAGCCATAAGCCATTAGTATCATATCATCATGTCTTAGACACTAAATGATAATTCAAATCTAAAGTACAATATTTTTAAAGCATACAAATTAAATTGTAAACATCTGTGCATATATGATTAAATTTGACCTATTAAAACATGTAAATTTTAAAAGGATTATTAATTTTTGATAAGTCATATCCAATCTATTTATGAGGTAGGTACACATTCTTACAATTTAATTCATATGTTTTAAATATACTTCATGTTAGATTCGAGCTGATATCTAACACCCAAACTAATTACTTGACTAATAAATAAATCTAATTATTACAATATTAATACTCTAAGAATCGAATTAGAATATTCTAAAATTTAAAATGCATGAGAATGCGGGGTTGAATTAACACGAAACAGAACTACTATTGCTATTATTTAGTGTTCTGGGTTGTTTATGATTTAGTGTTGGAAGAGAGTTGTACTCCAAAAGCAACAAATGAGAAGAAGTGTAGTCATTACTTTTAATTGATTAAGAAAGCATTTGAAGCAAAAGAAAGTGTCTACTTTACTGGGAATCTGAGCAAACACTGAAAAGGAAAAAATACCACTTTGCTGGAATTGCAAGCTTGGTGGTTTGATGATTTAATTTAAGCTTGCAATGGAGTTGTATATGGTGTTAAACATTAAAAAAAGCTGCCTTTAAGATTCCTTCTTCAGTGGGGTTGAGACGGTGGGTGATGATAAGTCGGCAAATTCAGATTCTCATCTACAAAGGGACTGTTACTGTCTACACTTTCATTCCAATTTTCTAGTGTGGTCCAAAGCCAAAACCTTCCCCATTTTAGCACAAGCGACAGAGAATATGGTTAAGCCGCAAAGGAGATACCGCTTTCAAAGGCCAATAATGTAGCAGCATTTTGTGGCTTTTTAACAAAGATTCTTCAGTTTGGGTTCGGGTTTCAATCACTGCGATCCACGAAAAAAAATCCGTCTCAAAGAATGACATTGTAGTAAGGCCGCTAAGTTATAAGAGCCGAAAATTCGGGGCATTTTTCAAGTAAAACGGTTTCCCTTCATCCACTGAAATTGCATAACAATACAAGATATAATCTTAAGCAATGGAAGTTGAACATGTTGACAGATAATAAGATCGAAACAACCATATATTAATACCCGAAAATCTTAAAAGCACTGCGATGCATTAAAAGAGCAAAAATTGCAGACAGATTAATTTCACAGTCGACTACGGTTTACATATATTCTACTAAGTAATGTTTGTAATGTTTCCCTTTATCCAAGTTTCAGACTTGAAAATGCATGTTACAGTTCCGTCGGCTTGTCATCAGAGGGTAAAACTAACTCAAAAGGCATGTCCCCGAGGTTTCAGGCAATCTACAACTCATCTTTGACTGCACTGTCTTTTGTGTCTGATTCTGTCTCGGTTTCTTCTACATCATCATCATCCTCAATTGTTGCATCGGGACTAATATTTAGGCTAGATTTCACCGAGCTGTAGATGCGTGAAGCAAAATCCTTGGGATCGGGTAGATTGAAACCACTCTCCATTAGAGCCGTCTGGTAAATAAGCTGAGCCGTTTGCTTCACACCCTCATCCTGTAAGATCCACCAAATGATTTCATCAAATGAAGCAAAACTGAATACCGACTCATCAAACATGCATGTTACTGTTAACATATATAGATAGGTACCTCAGAGTCCTTGGCAACTCTCTCACGAAGCTCCTTGATGATTGGGTGTCTTGGGTTAATCTCTAGGATCCTCTTGCCGCGCATGTAAGCTTGCTTGCTAGAATCAGATAGGGTTTGAGACTGCATGATTCTCTCCATATTAGCACTCCATCCGTATTTTGATGTAACAACCACACAAGGAGTGTTGTCCAAACGGTTGCTTATCTTCACTTCATCAACATTATCACTAGCAAGTGCATTCTTCCACCATTTAGTTAGTTCCTTAAATGACTCCTTGAGTTCTTTGTTCTTTTCTTTCCCGATTTTCAGGCCCTCCTTGGATACATTTTGGAACTGCTTTCCCTCATAATCCATAAGGTATTGCATCAGGTACTCATCAACAGGATCAGTGAAGAAAATTACCTGGAAACAACAAAGGTCATTAGAACCCAAGCACAGATCGAAAAAGAGATATAAATTAAGTAAAAGGGCAGATGAGAAAAGTTGGTTCGGAATGCTTCAGCAGTTACCTCATAATTTTTCTTCTTAAGCCTCTCCAAGAATGGAGATTTTTCTAATTGTTCCTTGCTGGTTCCTGTAATGTAGAATATATCTTTCTGTCCGGATTTCATCCTTGAGATGTACTGATCAAGTGATGTCAATTTACCATCCGACTTGGTGCTGCAATGCAATTCATACACCATTACTCATTAGTTACTAGGAGAAAAGTGATTATCATGTGCAAAGAATGCTTCTGTTTGGACTCGACTAAAAGGAAAAACAAATCAAGGCCAAATACTTGTTTTTAAGTTTCAGGATCCAAACTAATCCAAATAATGCTGTTTGGTTTTACACAACTGAAATTTGACGCTTTTAAACCAATCAAATTAATCAGTTCAGTTCGGTTTCTTGATTTTACCAATACAATGCTCATGCCTAAATACCATACACAGTTAAATACCTCTCAAATCGAAGGAGTTTTGCCAAGCGATTTCTATTGGTTGCATCCTCAATGATGCCGAGTTTAATGGATTTTCCAAATTCATTCCAGAACTTGGTGTATTGTCCCTTTTTCTCATCATCATCACCAGATGTTTCCACTTCTGCATCCCCATCATATTCAGTATCAATATTCACCCAGAAATAAGTTGGAATAGAATAGTTTCATTGTCAAAGGCTAGTGGTAGGCCAAGTCTAGGCGGTGAAGTACTAGCAAATTAAATTTAATTCTATACAAAATCAATATACAATACCTTTCTCATCTTTGCCACTCGACTCATCAGGATCCTCCTCGGCAATTTTACGAATCATATCAAGGGCTTTCCTGATGAGTTTTTTCTTGATTGTTTTCAAACTGCTGTGGGCTTGCAGCATCTCTCGTGACACATTGAGAGGCAGAGTATCAGAATCAACAAGACCCTGCTCAACAGGTAAACAATAAAAAACAACTCAGAAAACTCATTAGTGAAGATTCAAGTCAACTAAAATAACTTGGAATGTCTTCTATTACCTTCAAGAAGCTAAGATACTTTGGCAAAAGCTCATCAAATTCATCAGAGATAAAACTCGTCGAACATACAACTTCAAGTTGGCTTTATTGGTGTTATAGTAACTCTCATATAGATCCTGAGGAGCCTTAGGAGGCACAAACAAAACGGCCTTGAACTCAACATCACCTTCAGCAGTGAAGTGGCTCCAGGCCAAGGGATTCTCATCACTAAAGTCCTGCAGAGAAGCAGAAATATGCATCTATAAGTGATAGAAACTTCTCTATAATGCTTTCGGTAGTATGGAGCTAGAAAATATATGGAAAATTACCTTAGCTAGAGAGTGATAGAATTTCGTGTATTCTTCATCTGTCACCTCCTTTGGACCGCGCAACCATATGGCTTTAACATCATTCAGAAGTTCCCATTCATAAGCAGTTTCCTTCACCTTCTTTGTCTTTGATTTCTTTTCAGCATCATCATCCTCACTTTTCTCAGCATCTTCATCTTCTCCTTCCTCGGAAGAGCCGCTATCGGCTGTTTGTGAAAATAAAAGAGACGGAAACCAAAAACTATAATCAGTTATTCAAAACATGCCTACTCTTACAGCATTAAGGAAAAAGAAAAGTTTTAAATAAACATTAACAGGCTAGCTAATACATACAGGTTTCCTCCTCATCACTTGACTCATCTTCATCTGCAGGCACCTCAACATCAACCTCTTTGCTTGCCCAGATATAGATGGGGAAGTTGATGAACTCAGAATATTTCTTCACCAACTCCTGCAGATGAGAAACACAGCATGCTTTGTTAGCATATCTTCAAAAGGCCAAGTTTAAGTCAATACATCAAATTACAAGTTCACGGAAATAACATTTCAAAGGATGGTACCATAATAGAAAATATTTCACAAATGAAAATCAGCATACCCAAAGAATAGGCTATGTAAACATGCAAAATTCAAGTTGCTAACCTTCAATTTGCTTTCCTCCAAATACTCCTGAGCTTCATCCCTAAGATGCAATCTAATCTCAGTCCCACGTCCAAGTGGTTCATTCCAAGCATCCTCGGAAATTGCAAATGCCCCATCCGCCTTCGATTCCCATACATACCTAAAGAGTAAAACATATTAACCAAATAATAGTTCAACAATCAGTCAAACATTACCATAAGAACTACATTGAAGCTAGAAGACTCACTGTTTGTCATCATTGTGTTTACTAATGACTTCGACATAGTCAGCTACAAGATATACAGAGTAGAACCCAACTCCAAACTGCCCAATCAGATTAAGGTCTCCACTGGATTGCATTTTCTCAACGAATGCTGCACAAAAAAGATAATAATAATAACTTCAGTTTATGTAATCTATACTTAATGAAACATAACTCTACTTCTGCAATATCAAATATAAAGATTTAGTTACCAGAAGTTCCAGATTTAGCAATTGTTCCCAAGTTCTTGATTAAATCTTCTTTTGTCATTCCTATACCTCTGTCACGAAGGGAAAGAATCTTCTTCTCTTTGTCCAACTTAATCTGCAATTTCATTGCATTTTTAAGGCTCAGCAACGACATTATACAGCATGCTCATTCTAATTAAGTGGTGACCAGAGTCTCTGGAATTAAATCTCTATAAGATAAAGTTCTAGTTTGAAGAATTGACCTGGATATCCAGCTTGGAAGTGTCGCCTTCACCCAAAACTTCTTTGTCTGTGAGTGAAAGGAACCTAATCTTGTCCAGTGCCTTAAATTAAAACAAAAACAATGATTCAACATCGAGCTCGAAACAATTACTGATAACAATTCAAAAGAAAAGAAAGACATAAAACTTACATCAGAAGCATTGGAGATCAACTCCCTGAGGAAAATATCCTTGTTGCTATAAAGAGAATTGATAATGATATCCATAAGCCGAGACACTTCAGCTTGGAACTCAAACTTCTCCGCATTATTGCGAAGCGATCTCGAAGAGATGGATTCCGATTCCCTAGTAAGAACATTCGGATTCAAAATTCAAGTAAACAAAAAAGAACAAAGTAATGAAAAGTATATTCCAAAACAAAAATTATGCTAACCTTTTAACTACATCAGAATCAGTTTGTAAGCCATTAGGCACAGCGCCGATCTTTTCCTCGACTTTAGGAGGATCTACAGCTCCTTCCTCGGCATTTGCTTGTACTTTTCTCCCTGAAACAAGTGTAGATCTGGATTCAGCATTTCACAATCAAGAAATAAAAAAAAACAATAAAAAGGAAAAGTGGCGTAAGCTTACCATGATCTGATAGGAGACTGAGAAGGCAAAGAAGAACCAAAGCGGAAGGGATCGCCCACTTCCTCATAGTTTGCTTAGGCTACCTTTGTTTGTTTTTTTTTTTTTTTGAAATATAGTAGCTTTGCCTTCAGTGCAGGCTTGGGAGTTCTTAAATAGGTGGGGGGGGGGGGTTTAGCAATGTTTTTTGCGATGGAAAAGATTATGTTAATTGGTTTTTGGCGCCAGCGTGGAGGATCTAACGGCTAATGATTTGGTTTGTTGAGACGTGGCATGATTTTATTGGTTTGGATTTGTTTCTTTGACGTGGCCGTGTGTTATGGGCAGGCATGCCCCATATCGGACGACTTCAACTCTTTAGTCAACTTGACCTGATGATCATCAACGATCGAACGACTCGGTTTTGCTGTAAACGTCGCGTAATATGATTGGAGGTGTATGAATCACGATTTCTAGATTGTTCTTTATTACTATCCTTGCCTTACAGTTCTGTGTGTTTTCCTTCTCTTTTCCATGTGGATCAATCTCTTCTGTAAATCAATTTCTATACATTAAATAAATGTATCTTTAAAATAGTTTTATATAATAAATTAAAAAGTAAATTGATTTCTTATATTTAGGGTGAAGTGAAAATTTTTTAGAAATTGAAATTAAATTATAATTTTATTATAATAAAATATAATTTTATAATTTTAATAATATTTTTTTATTTTTAAAGAATTAAATCAATTTTTATTTATAAGAGGTCACAGTGTAATCTTATCTTTATTAATTTAAAATTTTAAAAGATTTAAATGAATTTTTTTTTATTTTAAGGGTCAGGCACTACCAACCCTTTAGCTACCCCTATTTTTATTAAAAATCTATTTAATTATAATATTAAAATCTAAGATGAATGCGAGAATATCTATACAACATCATGTGACATATCACATATAACTCATATTGAAATATAAAGACTAATTTTTAGTAGTAAAATAGATAACTTTTAAATCTAATATATAGAAACTTTTTAAATAAAAAAGTAAAATATAATTTGACTTTAGCATAGGTTGTCCCTGAACTATTATCGGAAATATTTGTTTCTATGATATTTTACTTAAATAAAAATTATTACATCCTCAAAACTATCAATAGGTATGTATCTATGTATTTATAATTTAAATCTGTCTGAATTGAATTTATTGATCCTGTAATAAATACAATCGCATTTACAAGGTAAAAACTTAATTAAAAATAAGATTCGCTTTAGCTTGTATAATTACAATTTTTTAATTTGTGAATTTTGACCAACCGAACCAAATTAAATAAAACTGAACCAAAGACTACGGTCTGAATCAGTTTTCAATGTATTTTTGGGTTTTGTTGCGAGCAAGAAAAAATACGATAGCATGAAGTTCGTTACAGAATAACGCATCATGGCGTTCGAATGGTTGGGCTCAGTGAAAATCCATTAATCAGAAGTGAGAAATTACTTGATTCCGTATTTTCAACGCAGATTTTAAATGTACACAGAAAAACAAAAGAAAACATGCAATTATCCAAATATTGACCGCCATGACCATTCATGCATTTGGATGAGTGATGCAAGAGAGGTAACAAAAGCTCTCAAAAGATAACAAAACACAATACAATCAAGTTTTTTCTTCCTCTTTATCACTGGAATGAGGACAAGCATTTGCTATTTGAGTTTTAGTGCATGATACATGGGTACCCAATAGGCATGATATAGACAGAACTTGCGCTACCATGATCGGAGTGTTCAAGGAGGTCGTGAAAAGTTGGTTGAGAAAGGACAATATGTTAGACAACTACAGACTATCGAAGTCTAGTATCACTAAAACCCCCATTAGCCAGGTAAAGTGTTACAAGTTCTTGGGACGGAAAAGACTGCCTTGTATGATGTACTCGAAATCAAAGTGGATCTCCAAACGTATATCAAAGATCATTAATGAAACTCCTAATGCACTAGGCATCCCTAGAACAGTGCTCTTACATGTAGAACCGAATGTTCTTTTACTTCTAAAACAGATCATCGTCATCAAAATTAAAAAGAAGCCACCATAATATACCTTCCAAACAAGCTAATCATGCAAACCAGTATATACTGTCAACAAAAACACATTCCACAGACAAAATCGATGAGACTTCTCAACACCCGAAATGAAAGAACTACGTAAATTTTCTTTTTATCCTAGTTTCAGACTTGAAAATGCATGTTTCAGTTCAATCGTGAATGTCTACAGAGGGTAAAACAAACTCAAAGAGTATATATCCCCGAGGTTTCAGGCAATATATCCCCGAGGTTTCAGGCAATCTACAACTCATCTTTGCCTGCACTTTCTTTTGTCTCCGACTCTATCTCGGTTTCTTCTACATCATCATCGTCTTCAATTGTTGCATCAGGACTGATATTAAGGCTAGATTTCACTGAGCTGTAGATGCGTGAAGCAAAGTCCTTGGGATCGGGTAGATTGAAACCACTCTCCATTAGAGCTGTCTGGTAAATAAGCTGAGCCGTTTGCTTCACACCCTCATCCTGCAAGATCCACCAAATGATTTCATCAAATGAAATAAAACTGAATACCGACTCAACAAACATGCATGCTGCTGTTTACATATATAGATAGGTACCTCAGAGTCCTTGACAACTCTCTCACGAAGCTCCTTGATGATAGGGTGTCTTGGGTTAATCTCTAGGATCCTCTTGCCGCGCATGTAAGCTTGCTTGCTAGAATCAGATAGGGTTTGAGATTGCATGATTCTCTCCATATTAGCACTCCATCCGTATTTTGATGTAACGACCACACAAGGAGTGTTGTCCAAACGGTTGCTTATTTTCACTTCATCAACATTATCACTAGCAAGTGCGTTCTTCCACCATTTAGTTAGTTCCTTAAATGACTCCTTGAGTTCTTTGTTCTTTTCGTTCCCGATTTTCAGGCCCTCCTTGGATACATTTTGGAACTGCTTTCCCTCATAATCCATAAGGTATTGCATCAGGTACTCATCAACAGGATCAGTGAAGAAAATTACCTGGAAACAACAAAGGTCATTAGAACCCAAGCACAGATTGAAAAAGAGATAAATTAAGTAAAAAGGCAGATGAGAAAAGTTGGTTCGGAATGCTTTAGCAGTTACCTCATAATTTTTCTTCTTAAGCCTCTCCAAGAAAGGAGATTTTTCTAATTGTTCCTTGCTGGTTCCTGTAATGTAGAATATATCTTTCTGTCCGGATTTCATCCTTGAGATGTACTGATCAAGTGATGTCAATTTACCATCCGACTTGGTGCTGCAATGCAATTCATACACCATTACTCATTAGTTACTAGCAGAAAAGTGATTATCATGTGCAAAGAATGCTTCTGTTTGGACTCGACTAAAAGGAAAAACAAATCAAGGCCAAATACTTGTTTTTAAGTTTCAGGATCCAAACTAATCCAAATAATGCTGTTTGGTTTTACACACAACTGAAATTTGACGCTTTTAAACCAATCAAACTAATCAGTTCAGTTTGGTTTCTTGATTTTACCAATACAATGCTCATGCCTAAATACCATATACAAAGTTAAATACCTCTCAAATCGAAGGAGTTTTGCCAAGCGATTTCTATTGGTTGCATCCTCAATGATGCCGAGTTTAATGGATTTTCCAAATTCATTCCAGAACTTGGTGTATTGTCCCTTTTTCTCATCATCATCACCAGATGTTTCCACTTCTGCATCCCCATCATATTCAGTATCAATATTCACCCAGAAATAAGTTGGAATAGAATAGTTTCATTGTCAAAGGCTAGTGGTAGGCCAAGTCTAGCGGTGAAGTACTAGCAAATTAAATTTAATTCTATACGAAATCAATATACAATACCTTTCTCATCTTTGCCACTCGACTCATCAGGATCCTCCTCGGCAATTTTACGAATCATATCAAGGGCTTTCCTGATGAGTTTTTTCTTGATTGTTTTCAAACTGCTGTGGGCTTGCAGCATCTCTCGTGACACATTGAGAGGCAGAGTATCAGAATCAACAAGACCCTGCTCAACAGGTAAACAATAAAAAAACAACTCAGAAAACTCATTAGTGAAGATTCAAGTCAACTAAAATAACTTGGAATGTCTTCTATTACCTTCAAGAAGCTAAGATACTTTGGCAAAAGCTCATCAAATTCATCAGAGATAAAAACTCGTCGAACATACAACTTCAAGTTGGCTTTATTGGTGTTATAGTAACTCTCATATAGATCCTGAGGAGCCTTAGGAGGCACAAACAAAACGGCCTTGAACTCGACATCACCTTCAGCAGTGAAGTGGCTCCAGGCCAAGGGATTCTCATCACTAAAGTCCTGCAGAGAAGCAGAAATATGCATCTATAAGTGATAGAAACTTCTCTATAATGCTTTCGGTAGTATGGAGCTAGAAAATATATGGAAAATTACCTTAGCTAGAGAGTGATAGAATTTCGCGTATTCTTCATCTGTCACCTCCTTTGGACTGCGCAACCATATGGCTTTAACATCATTCAGAAGTTCCCATTCATAAGTAGTTTCCTTCACCTTCTTTGTCTTTGATTTCTTTTCAGCATCATCATCCTCACTTTTCTCAGCATCTTCATCTTCTCCTTCCTCGGAAGAGCCGCTATCGGCTGTTTGTGGAAATAAAAGAGAAGGTAACCAAAAACTATAATCAGTTAATCAAAACATGCCTACTCTTACAGCATTAAGGAAAAAGAAAAGTTTTAAATAAACATTAACAGGCTAGCTAATACATACAGGTTTCCTCCTCATCACTTGACTCATCTTCATCTGCAGGCACCTCAACATCAACCTCTTTGCTTGCCCAGATATAGATGGGGAAGTTGATGAACTCAGAATATTTCTTCACCAACTCCTGCAGATGAGAAACACAGCATGCTTTGTTAGCATATCTTCAAAAGGCCAAGTTTAAGTCAATACATCAAATTACAAGTTCACGGAAATAACATTTCAAAGGATGGTACCATAATAGAAAATATTTCACAAATGAAAATCAGCATACCCAAAGAATAGGCTATGTAAACATGCAAAACTCAAGTTGCTAACCTTCAATTTGCTTTCCTCCAAATACTCCTGAGCTTCATCCCTAAGATGCAATCTAATCTCAGTCCCACGTCCAAGTGGTTCATTCCAAGTATCCTCGGAAATTGCAAATGCCCCATCCGCCTTCGATTCCCATACATACCTAAAGAGTAAAACATATTAACCAAATAATAGTTCAACAATCAGTCAAACATTACCATAAGAACTACATTGAAGCTAGAAGACTCACTGTTTGTCATCATTGTGTTTACTAATGACTTCGACATAGTCAGCTACAAGATATACAGAGTAGAACCCAACTCCAAACTGCCCAATCAGATTAAGGTCTCCACTGGATTGCATTTTCTCAACGAATGCTGCACAAAAAAGATAATAATAATAACTTCAGTTTATGTAATCTATACTTAATGAAACATAACTCTACTTCTGCAATATCAAATATAAAGATTTAGTTACCAGAAGTTCCAGATTTAGCAATTGTTCCCAAGTTCTTGATTAAATCTTCTTTTGTCATTCCTATACCTCTGTCACGAAGGGAAAGAATCTTCTTCTCTTTGTCCAACTTAATCTGCAATTTCATTGCATTTTTAAGGCTCAGCAACGACATTATACAGCATGCTCATTCTAATTAAGTGGTGACCAGAGTCTCTGGAATTAAATCTCTATAAGATAAAGTTCTAGTTTGAAGAATTGACCTGGATATCCAGCTTGGAAGTGTCGCCTTCACCCAAAACTTCTTTGTCTGTGAGTGAAAGGAACCTAATCTTGTCCAGTGCCTTAAATTAAAACAAAAACAATGATTCAACATCGAGCTCGAAACAATTACTGATAACAATTCAAAAGAAAAGAAAGACATAAAACTTACATCAGAAGCATTGGAGATCAACTCCCTGAGGAAAATATCCTTGTTGCTATAAAGAGAATTGATAATGATATCCATAAGCCGAGACACTTCAGCTTGGAACTCAAACTTCTCCGCATTATTGCGAAGCGATCTCGAAGAGATGGATTCCGATTCCCTAGTAAGAACATTCGGAATGCAAAATTCAAGTAAACAAAAAAGAACAAAGTAATGAAAAGTATATTCCAGAACAAATATTATGCTAACCTTTTAACTACATCAGAATCCGTTTGTAAGCCATGTGGCACAGCGCCGATCTTTTCCTCGACTTTAGGAGGATCTACAGCTCCTTCCTCGTCATTTGCTTGTACTTTTCTCCCTGAAACAAGTGTAGATCCGGATTCAGCATTTCACAAGCCAGAAAAATAAAAAGGAAGAGGATAAGCATCGTAAGCTAACCATGATCTGAGAGGAGACTGAGAAGGCAAAGAAGAACCAAAGCGGAAGGGATCGCCCACTTCCTCATAGTTTGCTCAGGCTACCTTTGTTTGTTTTTTATTTCTTTGAAATCTAGTAGCTTTGCCTTCAGTGCCGGCTAGAGATTTCTTAAATAGGCGGGGGTTTTAGCGATGTTTTTTAGATGGGAAAGATTGTGTTAATTGGTTATTGGCGCCAGCGTGGAGAATCTAACGGCTCATGATTTTTTTCTTAGGACGTGGCGGGAGTTTATTGGTTCGGATTTGTTTCTTCGACGTGGAGAGAAGGCCGTGTGTTTTGGGCACGCAGGCCCCATATCAAACGACTTCAACTCTTGAGTCAACTTCATTTGATGATCATCAAACAATCGAACGACTTGGGTTTCTTGTAAACGTGGCGTATTATGATTGGAAGTGTATGAATTACGATTTCTAGATGGTTCTTATCGACTATTCTTGCCTTAAAAGTTCTGCGTGGTTTCCTTGTTTTCCCCATTTTGATGTTTGGGATCAATAAAGAAGTATTTGTTTCTCTAATATTTCGCTTCAATTAAAAATATTAATTGAACCACATCCTCAAACTATAAATACGTATTTATGTATTTGTAACTTGAATCTATTAGAATTTGATTTATACATTAGGTCCAAATTAATCTTATAATGACTAGAATTGTGCTTATAATTTTATTAATACAATTTTTTTTAAATGAATGATAAAATTCATTTATTTAAGAATCCGATTAAATTGCTACAAAAGAACAAAAACACTGCACAATAACTATTAATATAATATTAACACAAAGTAAATTAGAACATTTTTTTACTAATACGATATTAATATAAAGTAAATTAGAAAATGATAATTTGGGGACATTAAGTATAATTAAGCCTCTGAAAAACCACTATCATTCATGTATAAACTGTTGTTGCCAAAAGGAGAGAAAATGGTAGCTTAGTTTTCTGGAACTTTGTGTTGCATCATGGAAAATATGTTGCAACTACAATGAACCTAGCCTTGTGTGGTTGCAATGGCCTTCGATGAACAGAAAAAAGAAAACAAGAAGTTAAGCTAAAACTAGAACAATTAAAACCTATTTTCCTTCCCTTCAGCAATCAATCTTACGAATTACATTACATCCGTGATTTCCCTATTTAACTCAGTTCAAACTCCCCTCCTATGAAGCCAATGGGTTATTTGATTTTCCACGTATCCTTGCAATGCAAGCATCAATTAGCTTGGACTTAACTCATCCCAAGAGAAGGGGCAGCATAAATATGAACTTGCTAGTTCCATGGAAATTGCTGCTCTCTGTAGTTGATTTGCTGTTGGCTGGCTCCCAACGACTATCTGGTTCCTTCCCTTTTTGCAACAACTCCGGAACTAGAGGAGGGTTGAGTATTCACACTCAAATGCTCGACAGGCATGAAAGGCTGCCTTAAACTCATGAAATCTCTATTTCCTCCCTCAATTGCTAAACCAGAATTTAGATCGAAATTTGGTCGTGATGGGACCAAACCATTTAAACCAACATTTGTGTTGCTCATGCCCATAAAGAACTGTGGTTGAGTGTATGCTGGAGGAACGGCATATGTAGAGCCCATTGTTTGAGGCACAACAGTTGCTCTCGAATCTCTTGAATCAATCATATACGGGATTGAACCACTAGCCCCATAAATGGCAGAAGGGAAGGAAATAGTTGGTGCCATAGCCACTCCATTATAACTGAATGCAGGAGAATGTGAATATGGCATATTGGGACTTAACCCCAGAAAACCTCCTGTCCTTGTGATGGTTGCATCTCTTGCAGGCTCAAAGGCCTTGCCATGCAGCAAGGATACAACCTGAGGTATGGAATCCTTCCTATTGACTTCCACTCTTGTTCCCATCAGAGAAATAACAGGATCATTTGGTTTAGGCCCTCCACCATATGCATTAACATTTTGGGAAGATATACCATGATAAGGCCTTTGTTCTGAGGCATCATTGTGACTGTATGGTCTGTCATTCAAGTCAATGTTCCTCATAGCAGGTTGCATTGATGATGATGACAGAGCAGGTGATGGGTTATGGTCCCCATTCATATTGTAGAAGAACCGTCCCTCTACTCTTGAATCTAATGACGAAGCATCAGCATCATCGTTGATACAGTTTAAATCCAGTTTAAGTCTCTTGGATTTTCTTGGACTCACTTCAAGTGAAGACTCTACGGAATGGAGGCTTGAAAAGGCTGTAACCTGTTTGCCTGACATTAGTTCAGAACCTTTTTCATCACCAGCTTCAGCAACATTAAGATCAAAATCAATGCAATCCATCCTCTGTTTTGTGCTACTGCTTGTTCCCCCAAGAGAGAGACTTTTTTCACCATCAGAGTTTCGGCAAGCTGATGCTGGGCGAAAAGCACTTGTGGCAGCAGATCCTTTCCATCCGAGAGCCCCCTCAAACTGTAGAGGAGCTACAGGAAAGCCAAGAGCAGCTGCTGCCCTTGAAGCAGAAACCACTGAAACGGGGGCGGAGATGGAATTGACTGTTTGTTCTACATCATCAGAACAGATTTCCTGGTTCAGGTCAAACTCACATAGGCATTTAGTGTTAGGTTCAGGTTCTTGACCCACAGTCACCTGACAGGACTCCATGTGATGCAAACCATTTTCCTTTTCATTGTCTGCATTATCTGAACTAACAACGCACCCCTCCCCCTCATTATATGCTTCAGTAGATTGATTGTGTCCAGAAGACACCCCACTTGGTATAACCTGAGCAGGTAGGTCTTGCTTTGCATTTAAGGAGTCGGGGGTACTAGGTTGCTCAATTCCACCTCCTGAAATCTTCTCTGAAGAGCTGCATGAAGCCTCTCTGTCATCTACTACTTCTCGTTCCACTTCTTGAGCAACTTGTCGGGCAACTTCCAGAGCATCAACTATGCCATACTCAAGCTCCATATCAGACATTCTCCTATTGATCACATCAGGACTAACATAATTAGCACCATGCCTCGAATCCTCCATTTCATAATTCTCCCTATCTTCATCTGCTGCTCTAGTGAGTTCCATCCTGGAAAAGATAGTGTCCAGATTCCCAGGCTTTCTATATTTAAACTCATTTTCAGAGGAGCTCCACTTGCCCAGATGAGACACACTACCTTTGCCTGTGGTCTTGAACTGCTGTGAACCATTGCCCGAATGATTCATAACTCCACTATCATCCATTGCCTTCTTTGGCTCAGACACAGGGGCCTTATCATCACCAATAGCAACAAATTTTAGGACATCACTCTTATTGGCTTCAGACTCATTTTGCAAATTTGGTTCTGCTATAGCCTCCTGAGCACTTCGAACAAGAGCACCAGAAGACACTAGAACATGTTCTGAAGTACTGGAGGAAGAAACTGTCATATCCAACTTCTGGTTTTCATCAATTGGTAACCCATTCAACTTCTGGGCATCTGAAACTTCAACATGTTCTTGCTTTGATTCTGGCAAACTGCAGGCCTCAACAGAAGCAGTTTCTTCCACAGTAGTTGCCAGAGGCTCTTCCTTCATAGATGACTTCTCTTGAATGGGATTAGGCATGAAAGAGGAAGCCATATGACTTTGAGATCTGTTTTCCAGGTTTGCGTGGTCTGAGTTTATGTTAGACTCAAGCTGATCATTAGTACTTTCAATGTGAAAATCTTTATCACTTTCTGACTGAACACCATCTAGGTTTGAAGGAAGGTTCTCAACTTTTGCAGCATCTGTTCCATCAATTTCTTCATGGGCATTTGCTCCAGAAGGACCACCTCTGACAGAAGATTCGGGCCCGCTGTTTTCTACAGTAACTTTTGCACCGTCTGAAATCCTGTAGTCATGTCCACCAGTATCAACATCACCATCGGCAACCTTATCCTGTTTCAAGTTGTCAAAGAGCAATCTAGCTCCGTCCTGAACTCGAGGGCTATTGTGGCCAAGAAGATTCTTCACTGTAATCCGGATCTCAGAAGAAATAGACCTCTCATTATTTCTATGCAACTTTTCAAGAGCTCGTAAGAGTGCAGTAATTGATTCTTCCACAAAATAGCCACTAGACTCATTACCGCAATCTTGAGCATCCTTAAGCCACCCATCAAGGAAACAGAGTCCATCTAGTTGAACAAAAAGATCGAGACAATCCTTATTCTCAGTCGCAGCAATTGTACTTGCAACAGCAGTCCACTGCCTGGTCGCATCACTAACATTCTTTCCAACAACATCTTTCTCTTTCTTCATTACAGTTAGTAGCTCCTCAACTCGAGAAGGGGATGTCAGCCCGTCTTTCATCTCGGTCAATGTAAAAAAATCTTCCAGCGTCATGATGCTTCAGTTGCAAAACCACCAATTACAGAAGACATTATAACCTGATGAAAATTTTTGTGCCATCTGGAACAGGAGTAAGGCTTCAAGGCGATGTCCAAGAACAAACCTGTTAAATGACATGATGTTAATTCTGCATCTCCAAATTTCTAACTAAATTGCAACATCTTGCAAACAAATTAGTGGTATCAAAAGCCACTACATGTTCAAACATCAACCCGAGTAGCATAGCTATGAATAATACAGGATTTAATTAGAAACGCATTCATATATATCGCTACATTTCTTGAAAAAGAACATTGTAGTTATGCGATACTGCATCCATTCTTCCATACAAGTAGGGGCGATATCGATTTGTTTTGAAAAAAAAAATTGCAGTTACCACACAGTATTAAAATTTTTCAGAAACTAAACCGAAACCAAATGGAATCCCACTGGTTCAAATCAGTTAAGTTCGTCAGTTTTTAAATTTTTTTCTAAAAGTATCTTTAATATAGTATTTTAAAGTTGTTTTCACTAATTTAAATATAAAACATTTACTTTTATATCGTAAAAGACTTAAAACTAATTATAAATTAAATAAAAATAGAATTCGCTTTAGTTCAGAGAATTACAGTTATTTAATTAGAGAACTGTGAATGAACCGAACCAAATTAAATATAACCGAACCAAACACTACAGTCTGAATCAGTTTTCAGTTTTTTTTTTTTTTTTTTTTGTTTTTGCTTAGCCTGACATACAAGCAAGAAATAATATGACAGCATGAAGCTCGTTACAATAAAAAAACAATAGAAAGCATGTAATTATTGACCATTCATGCATTTGGATGAGTGATACAAGAGAGGTAATAAAAACTCTCCAAAGATAACAAAATACAATGAACCTTTTTCTTCCTCTATCACTGCAATGAGGACGAGTCTTTGCTTTTGAATTTTAGTGCATGATACATAGGTATCAATAGGCATGATATAGACAGCACTTGCACTACCATGATCAGAGTGTTCAAGGGGGTCACAGAAAGGTGGTTGAGAGAGGACATGACGTTAGACAACTACCAAAAAAATCTAGTGAAGCCTAGTACCACTAAAACCCCCCATTAGCCAGGGAAAGTGTTAGAACTTCGGACTTCAACTAAAAAGATTTGAAGTTCATGGGATGTAAAAGACTGCCTTGTATGATGCAGTCAAAAGCAAAGTGGATCTCCAAATGTATACCAAAGCATTTTCAATGATGAAACTTCTAATGCACTAGGCATCCCTAGAACAGTGCTCTCACATGTAGAACCTCAAATTCTTTTACTTCTAAAACAGATTATCATCATCAAAATTAAAAAGAAAGAAGCTAAAGTCACCATAATATACCTTCCAAACAAGCTAATCGTGCAAACCAGTATATACTGTCAAGAATAACACATTCCAAAGACAAAATCGATGAGATTTCTCAACACTCGAATTGAAAGAACTACCTGATATCTACCACAATAGAATTTGTATCCTAAAACAGAATCACGCCAAAACCAAAATAACATACAAGAACCTACTCATAAATGGCAGGCAAAATAAACCAAAAACTGAAAGTTCCTCCAGTTTCCTCTAAAACTATAACCAGGCAAAGCGAGAGCAATTACTATAAACAAAAAAAATCTAAACCCTAAAAGTCAAAACCAGTAGAAACAGCAAGACAAAACCCTAGCTTTACTGCTCAATATCATAGGAGTGCTTTGAATTTAAACGAAATCTATTTTAATTACAATTATATTAACGTAGAATTACTAGCTGGTTGTATTAATAATGTTAATCCTCAATATATAACTAAAATGATAATAAACCAAAAGGAATTAAAACAAAATGCAAGAAATAGAGAAAGCGAGACACGTAGTTCATTCACCTTCATCAGAAAAAAAGTTTCAAAAAGAGGAAAGATGAAACCCTAGCTCCAAAGCTCAGCTCCGATAGGAAGATGACACCAAACTTGTTTCTCTCTAAAGAGAAAAAAATTCTCTCTTTCTGTTTTGTCTAAGCCTTTGAGCTTTTTCCCCTCTTTGCAGATTATGGGGGGATTTTTTTTTCTTGTTTGGGTTTAAATTTTGTACTTTTATCTCCCTCTTCACAAAACCCTTTGCTTTGTCCTCAGCGAAGCTTTTTTTTGGAAACAGATTGAGACAGCGAGAGATAGAGAAAGAGAAAGAGAGCAACGTTTCTTTTCTCGTAATTTTCTGGGTTTTGCTAACTTTGATTTTTATTTTTTTTTACTTTGTCAATTTTCTTGTCGGTTTTAGTTTTTGTTTCGCAGTTAGGGGATGGAAAAGGCACGTGCAGGGCGTGCTTGATAATCAAGAATAGGTAAAAATCCATAACAGGTCCCTGTATTATAAAGACAGGATTAAATTGATCCTTTACTATTAAAAAATAATCTTTCCAAAAATAAAATAAAATAATTTTAAATTTTAAATTTTATTATTTTAAAGAGTCATTTAGAAATTAATATTTTTAAAGATTTTATAATTTTACAAATAAAATCTTTCTTTTCAAATTGAATTGCAAATAAAAATTTATGCTATTTTTCTAAACAATAAATATTAACTTAATTAAAATTTGACTTTGTATAATGATCAAATTGATTGATTTAGAGCTAACTACTTAAGTCCCATTTTTTAAAAGATGATCGATAAAGACCAAATCTTTCGAAATGATAATATAAGGACTAAACTTTTAAAATATAATCTCAAATAAGTGAATGTTGACGTTTTAAAATATAATACATGATAGTTGAATTAAATGTTATTTGAAAAGGAAATAAAAAATTAAACATAATTTGAAGTATGATTCATATTATTTAAAACCCTTATTTAAACACTCTTGAAAAGATTCAGCCCTTGTTTGTTTGACCATTTTAAAAGGTTTAGCATTTAGATTTAGTCCTTATATAACCATTTTGAAAATAGTTTATACGTGAACGACCCCAAAAATGAAGCATTCAGCCTTCATTTAATAATAAAAGACTAATTTGATTAATTTCTTAGAAAATAGTTGACTTAAAAGTTAAATTTGCAATAATAATAAAAGGTAAACTACACTCAATGTTACTAAACTATTAATAAATTTATATTTTAGTCACTCAACTTCAAAAAGTTATAACATAATCACTAAATTATTCGAAAATTTCATTTAAATAACTGAATTATTCAAAAGTTTTTATTTAAGTTATTGAGTTATTAATTTTTTTAAAAATACAACTATTGAGCTCCAAACAACGATTTGACAATCGATATGATAAAATTAACAAGTAAAACATAAATTAGATCTTAGCTAATTTGATGATCAATGTTGAAGATTAAAAAAAAATTATTTATACTTTAATTAAATAAATTGTAATGTTTAAAGCTATTTCGTGAAAATAATAAACTATAAAAGAAAATAAGAATGAAAGCTTTCAATTGACACAAACATTGTAAACAATGAAAGCCGTACAATAACGATTATAACAGCACAATGGTTTAAGTAAAATTTTTTGAAAATTTCAATAACCATTTTATATCATTCTGAAATTGAGTGAACAAAACAAAACTTAGTAACCTTAGGTGTAATTTACCTTTAAAAAATGCTATATAAAAAATTGTTTTTAAATTTTAGTTTTTTACGAAAATAAATAAAATATAGGAAAAACACAACAATTCGGGAATTGCCGTTAAAAGTATGGGCTTCATATGAGGAATGACGAATTTTCCTCATTTGTTTGTCCTACAACTATTTTTCTAAAGATGATATAGCATCTGCAGCTGCTGCTGCATAGTGGGTCAATACTTGTCTAGAAACAACATATGATATTGGGGTTGACAGACACTTGACAAGATTGGTTAAAAGTGGGAAAAGGATAAGAACCGAAAAGATTTGAGGTAATAACCCTACAACTGTGTGTTTAAATGAGCATTGAGTGCTGCTTACGTGCTGTCATTCATCCCCCCACTCACTGGGTCCTCACTTTTACAACCCCTTCTTATAATCTAAACAACAAAAAGTACTACTAACCATTTCATTCCCAATGAAAAACTAGAATGATACACACAACTTGACCACATACTATTGATCTTTTTTTATATATAATAATGAAAAAGGAACATCAGCTTTTGTGGTGCCATTAGCTATGCATATAATCTTAGTAGGCCACTAAATTTTATTGGTGCAGACCGTTAAGCAACTCAAAACCAATCATCTATACAAGGAAAGCAAGCTTTACATAAAAACAAGGGAAAAGGGGTCTGTCTATGCTACAGAATGAAGATAATTTTGGTGCCGGACACTTCCTGATCATGATGAAAAACCAACACATGTAGCTTTTTTTTTTTATATATAAATATTTTATAAAAATCGCTAGACCAGAAGCAAAAGCAGGAGGAAAAGATACGCGATAAATTGGAACTTGCAAAACAAACTAATTAAGATACGCCCCCAATCAAGCCAGATAGCTAGTATACATGGAAATTTGATTCTCGAGTAGTACTACTCTTTCAACGTCCAAAACCAACCTCTCATCTCTCAAGTCCAGGTCAGGTAAATAAGTACCAAGCTATTCTATTTCTGTGAACCATAGCATTACAGATCCCTATATCAAAATTGCCTAAGGGATTTAATAGCAAAACTTACCAACGTATTCTACACATCTCCAATAGAACAAAACTTTGTTTAATGAGGTGATATTTCCAATATAAGATAAGGTCATCTCTTAACCTTCATGGCTTCATCTGCTCTTCTTGGTGATCCCTTGCAGCTGTAGAAAGTTGATGAGAGAGACTCAATTTTCGGTATCCCTTGCTTTACACTTCGGGCATACAAGGAATACAGTCTGCCCTTCATCTGCTGATCTCATCTGTATAGGAAAAGAGAAAGAGACATAGAGAAATTAATATAAGTTAAATGAGGAGGGATCGATTATTCATAAAAAAGAAACTTGTTTTTATCGAGATGTTGTTTTACTTGTCGGGTAGTGTACTCAAGCTCTGCGTTTCCACAGGATTTACAAGTCTGCTTGATCAACTGCACATGATAATTAATACTCAAAATGGTGAGCAGCAGATTTAAGGATTGTCTCTATCTTTAACTTAATAAAAGTAATTACCGCAGCTGATTCTTTTGTCGTCATCTCTTCCGCAGCATGTGAGATGCCAAGGTCTCTCCGAATATCCTGCAAAATGTAAAGCAAATGGAGTAAAATAATGCAGCATCAAGAACACGAAAAGAGGTGAGAGGGCAGAGCTAGAATGCAGCCATCAGCATGCAAGTTCAACATTCATTACTTATATGTACGAGTGTAACTTCTATTAAGAATTATACGAAAGAACAATAGGAAAAACCAACCAACATGACCAACTTATTACGTGCTTTCTTGTATACTACAGTCTATAGCCAATTTTGACATCTCAATATATGAAGGATTTGCGGCAGAATCACTCTTTATTTAGAACAGGGTACCCGCTCATATAAACAAAGAAAACAATATCTCAGTTCATTTGTAATCTCTCACTCTCTATGATATCAAAGCCAACATAACCAACATATGCAATCATCATATAACTAGTAGCTTGCACAAATAGAAGGTAACAAAGGTGAAGGCAAACCTCAACAGTGAGTGTGTAGCCGATTTCTCGTCCCACAATACCTAATATATAAGGACAACAACTTTAGTAAAGCAGCCAATGAAGAAGATAAACAAAAACTATAGTACTAAATAAAGTGGATACCTTTAGCACTAGTTTTAGATCTACACAAAGAGCATTCAGCAATCTTAGGTGAAACCAAAGACAGCATCGTACCACACAAGTTACAGAACATGAAGTCTCGTGCTTGAGAATACGCCATGAATCTTTCCTTTAAAGAACTATTGAAATGGGAATTTTATAAGATCCACAAGAAACTGAAACTAGTAAACTTTTTTTTTTTTTTTTTTGTGTGTGTGTGTGTGAATTATAGCATTAAACTAGGAAACATTGAACCAATAAAGCTACTACAAATAGTTCCCTGAGAAATTACTACAAACACTAATCACCTAATTGAAGATTTCCTCTTTTTTACTGAAAATGTTGTTTGATAATAGCATAAAATTCATGATATACGAAAAGAAGAAAAAAAACCCAAAAATCTAATAATTGAAACATGTGAAGTTAGAGCAGCTACCTCAATAGAAAGAAACAATCTCTTATTTGTATTTATTTTTAAGGATCCAGCTCCCGCCAATAAATGATAAACCCTTGTTTCTGGTAAGAGTTTCAGAAGCAAAACCCTAGAAGAAGCGGGAAGGAGAAGATGATTTAGCGCTTAGTGTTAGCGTCTATGCAAGCCCATTTTAGATATGCCTCAATTTTAACTTTTTTAACAATTTGGGCCCAAGCTCACCAATAAACTGTGTTTTATTGGTCTCAGAGTCTTAAATTTAAAGCAAAGTTTTTAAGTTCAAGTTTCAATTAAATAGTAGAACCGATCAAATTCAAGGTAAAGAATGTGTTGAATTTTATTATAATTTAATTTAATGGCCGAAAGCGAAATCTAGCTTAACATAATCTTCAAAAGGATAATGACATTGAACATATCTTTATAGGCCTTGTAAGAACTTTTGGTAGACCTGTAGTGAAAACCAAATTTTGTAGTAACTAAATATTAAAAATACTATACCATGGGCAACTCCTATAATAGATAATAAATTATATTTTATTCTCTTTGCTAAAAAATGTATAAATTTTGTATTATTATAAGAGTTTTCATGTTTTTTTAATTTCATAATTCTCCTGTATTTATTAAAATATAGGCAACTCAAAAATCACATTACTAAATTGACTTTTGTTGGGTTAATTGTACCAGACTACAGAAACTATGGTACAATTGCCAAATTGATCGTAATTTTTTAAAATATTCAAATTAAATATTCAAAGCATCATAATATGAATCAAACCCTTTGGTTAATTTTGTCATCAGCTTCCAAATCTAGCAGTGGTTCTATCATCACATGGCCAAGTGGACCTTACTCCTTTTTAACTCTCTCACCGCCATGGTCGATAGGGCCCCGAGAAGTAAATGCCTCCAATTAGCATACTGCGTTGTTTGAAAAAAAAAAGAAAAAAAGAAGGGTCCACATTAAAAAGAAAATATGGTCATTAAGGGAATGATCATGGTCATGAAACAACTAAACCGGCTTGGGGTTTCTTGGTTTAATTGAATGGAAAATGACTGAAATTTGACTGATGTTTTGTGTGTATCATTAAGAAGCAGCACTGATTAATACTTCAAATGCAGAGTTAATATGGCCGAGTTGTTGGTTGGCCAACTATGTTAACTTTACATTTAAAGAAACCGGGAAAGTACTTGCCTAGCCAGCCTCTCATCAACATTCAACACCAGCACAAGAACTTCATGATGCAGTCCCTTTTTTGCTGCTGCATTTCCTTTCATCATCTCTCTTAGTCACTGCCAAAACATTTCTGGGTGTTTTTTCACTGTAAAAATGGAAGAAATAGAGCTGAGTCACCACCAGGAATCGGTTCCGAAACCGGAGCAATCGTCGGATTTGACAAGAAGGAAACCTGTTTCATTCCTCGGTCTTTTTTCAGCTGCTGATAAATTAGATTGTGCATTGATGGTTTTTGGGAGTTTAGGGGCGTGCATACATGGGGCTGCTCTTCCAGTGTTCTTTGTTATGTTTGGTCGCATGATAGATTCTTTAGGACATTTGTCTTCGGATCCTCACAAGCTGTCTGCTCAGGTTTCTGAGGTACCTCTACTCCATGACTGCTTATTGGTTTAAACTTTAAGAGTAAATGTAAGTCAAGACCTGGTTTTGCTTAATGCTCGACCCTTCTTTTAACCCTTTGCAGCATGCTATATACTTGGTCTACCTCGGTCTCGTCGTTTTCGCATCGGCATGGATAGGTGTGTTTCGTGTTTCCTATCCTGAAAAATTCCTACCAGTGCTTCAGTTTGCCTACTGCTAATAACACCCTTGTTGATTTTTATCTCTTTCAGGTGTTGCATTCTGGATGCAAACCGGGGAGAGACAGACGGCTCGTTTGAGACTGAAATACCTTCAGTCGGTCTTAAGAAAAGATATAAGCTTCTTTGACACTGAAACTAGAGCTTCTAACATAATTTTTCATATCTCAAGTGATGCAATCCTTGTCCAGGATGCCATAGGTGACAAGGTATATTTACTAAAAACGGGAACAGAAAGATTAGCATAATGTTCAAAACTTTGGTATATGATATTTCCTTAATACTAAATATTTTTCTCATGTATCTTGGTGCAGACAGGCCATGCTTTCCGTTACCTTTCTCAATTTATCGTTGGTTTCGCCATTGGGTTTACATCTGTATGGCAGCTTACACTACTCACCTTAGCTGTAGTTCCACTGATAGCCATTGCAGGCGGAGCTTATACTATAATTATGTCAACTCTATCCGAAAAAGGCGAGGCTGCTTATGCCGAAGCTGGGAAGATCGCCGAAGAGGTAAATTGCATACACCTTATATATGAAACACACAATTCCAAGGTTCAAGAAACACCATGCTATTATAGTTTTGGAATGATATTGCTCTATGGGGTAGCTTTTTCTTTCCTTTTGGTACAGGTTATTTCGCAGATTCGCACAGTATACGCATTTGTAGGAGAGGAAAGAGCAGTTAAAGCATACTCTAGTTCACTTAAAAATGCTCTTAAAATGGGGAAGAGAAGTGGACTTGCAAAGGGGGTAGGTGTTGGATTTACATATGGTCTGCTGTTCTGTGCATGGGCCTTTCTTCTTTGGTATGCCGGCATACTCGTCAGACACAGTAAAACAAACGGAGGGAAAGCGTTTACAACGATTATCAATGTCATTTTCAGTGGATTGTAAGTATAATCTGCATATGGTAAACAACTTTTCAGGGAGTTTATCTCTCGTTAATTGAATTTTATGATAAAAAAACAGCTGTTTTGCTTTTGTAGTGCTTTAGGCCAAGCAGCACCAAACCTTGCTGCCATTGCTAAAGGCCGGGCAGCTGCTGCTAATATCTTCAGCATGATAGATACTGACTCAAAGCCTTCAGGACAGGCAGATGGTGAAACTATTTTACCAGAAGTAATTGGAAAAATCGAGTTCCGTGAGGTCTGTTTTGCTTATCCGTCTCGGCCTAGCGGGGTGTTTGAGAAATTAAGTTTCTCAATAGATGCTGGGAAGACGTTTGCGGTTGTTGGTCCTAGTGGTTCGGGAAAGAGTACCATCATTTCCATGGTTCAACGCTTCTATGATCCCACTTCAGGTAAGTTAGAGACTGAGTTACAGTATAGTTTTACTTTCTCTTGGCTGATACACCGGAATTTCACCAGGTTCTATATTATTGGATGGATATGATCTTAAGAATCTGCAGCTAAAATGGTTGAGAGAACAAATGGGATTGGTCGGTCAAGAACCAGCACTGTTCGACACGACAATTGCCGATAACATCCTACTTGGTAAAGAAGATGCAGATATGCAGCAAGTTATATTAGCTGCCAAAGCTGCTAATGCACATTCTTTCATTGAGGAACTACCTAATAGTTATAATACACAGGTATCTTCTCCTTAGTATCCAACTTCATTCTTTATTTATACTGATCTGTGGACGATCCTCGAAACTGATGCTTTGAAATGTTGTTGAGTATAGGTTGGAGAAGGAGGAACTCAGCTTTCTGGAGGTCAAAAACAAAGAATTGCTATAGCAAGAGCAGTGCTGAGGAATCCCAAGATACTGCTTCTTGACGAGGCTACAAGTGCTCTTGATGCAGAATCTGAACTCATAGTTCAACAGGCACTCGATAAGATAGTGTCAAGTCGATCAACGATCATCGTGGCGCATCGATTATCCACTATTCGAGATGTTGACACTATCATCGTTTTGAAGAATGGACAGGTTGTTGAGAGTGGGAGCCACATGGATTTGATGTCTAAGAACGGAGAATATGCGGCTTTGGTTAGCTTGCAAATATCAGAAAACATTGCAATTTCGAGCTCTATATGTCATTCCGATGTCTCCGAAAGTTCTAGCTTTCGACAACCTCAAGACAGTCAAAATCCGGGGCAGGATTCAAGACCATTTACAGCAATAGAATTGGAGCAAAGTTGTCAAAACTCATCTCAGCAAGGTTCTGCTCCTAATCCATCAATATGGGAACTACTTAAATTAAATGCACCGGAATGGCCCTATGCGCTACTTGGCTCGGTTGGTGCAATTCTGGCCGGCATGGAAGCTCCGCTATTTGCCTTCGGAATCACGCATGTCTTGACTGCATTTTACTCTCCTGATAATATTCAAATCAAGGAAGAGGTTGAAAGAGTGGCTCTTATATTTGTTGGTCTGGCTATTCTTACCATTCCTATATATATGTTGCAACACTACTTCTATACCTTAATGGGAGAGAACCTTACGGCTCGTGTCCGTTTATCAATGTTCTCAGGTATTTCCATACTTTTCATTGATGCAACATTCATCACATTGCAAATCCTCTGAACTACGAAATTTTATTCCGACTTTGCATTGTAAACTAACGTACATTTCACTTCATATCTAGCTATCCTTTCCAATGAGGTTGGTTGGTTTGATTTGGATGAGAACAATACTGGCTCATTGACAGCAGCTTTAGCTGCAGATGCAACCCTCGTACGAAGTGCTTTAGCTGATCGGCTTTCCACAATTGTCCAGAACGTAGCACTTACTGTGACAGCATTTGTAATAGCATTCGCTTTAAGCTGGCGTATCGCATCTGTTATCATTGCCTCCTTTCCTTTACTCATAGGTGCATCCATAACTGAGGTAAGGCTTAGAAACCACTTGTTTTGGTTACAGCAATGAATGACACTGCAGGCCTTCAATTCCAATTCTTTTATTCGTTTTTCTTTCGAAATTGCAGCAACTCTTTCTTAAGGGGTTTGGAGGGAATTACAGCCATACGTACTCTAGAGCAACTGCTGTGGCACGTGAAGCAATTGTTAACATTCGTACTGTGGCTGCATTTGGTGTTGAAGACCGGATTTCGATCAAGTTTGCCTCTGAATTAAACCAACCGAAAAAGCAAGCATGCTTACGAGGTCATATATCGGGTTTTGGATACGGCGTATCACAGCTCTTTGCATTCTGTTCCTACGCACTTGGCCTTTGGTATGCATCGGTGCTAATCAAGCAAAACAAATCTAACTTCGGAGATGTCATGAAGTCCTTCATGGTTTTGATAGTCACAGCACTGGCAGTAGCAGAAACACTAGCTCTCACACCGGATATCGTTAAAGGGTCGCAAGCACTCGGGTCCGTTTTTGGGATTCTTCATAGGAAAACATCAATAGAACCAAATGATTCCACATCAAACGTAGTAACCGAGATCAAAGGTGACATAGAGTTCAGAAATGTTAGTTTCAAGTACCCAATGAGACCTGATGTAACCATTTTTGACAACTTAAACCTGAAAACTTCAGCTGGAAAAAGTCTAGCCGTAGTTGGACAAAGCGGGTCAGGGAAAAGCACAGTCATTGCATTAATTATGCGGTTTTACGACCCCGTTTCTGGGGCAGTTGTGATTGATGGCTACAATATTAAGACACTAAACTTAAGGTCGCTAAGGCTAAGAATGAGTTTAGTCGAGCAAGAGCCTGCACTGTTCTCAGCCACAATATACGAAAACATCAAGTATGGCAAAGAGGATGCATCAGAGATTGAGATAATGAAAGCAGCAAGAGCAGCTCATGCTCATCGATTCATTAGCCGAATGCCTGAAGGGTACCAAACCCACGTCGGCAATCGAGGTGTCCAGTTATCGGGTGGCCAAAAGCAGAGAGTGGCAATTGCTAGAGCAATACTAAGGAACCCTTCCATTCTTCTCCTGGATGAAGCCACAAGTGCATTGGACTCGGAATCTGAGAAACTAGTTCAAGAAGCTCTGGATAATCTCATGGAAGGTCGTAGCACAATCATCGTAGCGCATCGGTTATCGACTATACGTAATTCGGACAGCATTGCGGTGTTGGAACAAGGGAAGGTAGTTGAAATTGGCAGCCATGAACAACTGACGAAGAAACCAGGCAGTGTTTATAAACAGTTGGTCAGTTTACAACAGTAAAGGAACATCCATGATAAAAAAAAAACCCAAGTTTAGCATTAAAACCACAAGCAAATTATATTACTGTATGTTGAAACTGCATAAAGATGAACTTTTTTTTTAAATGTTTCTCTTTAAAACATGATTATAGTAACACCATTTCTTGATAAGATGGAATTGCTAATGCAACAGATCAAAAGGGTTTGTTTATTGTTGTTGATCGAAAATTTTGAATTTATTACTCACAAATTCAGTGATTCAAAATTTAAACACAAAAGCGGACTACATTGATTTGAAATTAAAAGCAAGTAAAGAGGAATGGTGGCTCCTTTGATTTCAAATTAAGGAATCTTTAACTTTTTGATTTGTGGGGAACTGTGACTCTTTTGCCTTTCCGCCTTGCATTTGCTTTTTTGAACTACCGCTTTATTCAAATTTAAATAATATTTTTTCTAAAACATCTCATGAACCCCTATACTTTTTATAAATTTAAAATTTAGTCTGAATATTTTATTTTTAAAATTTAATCTTTTTATATTTTAAATTTTAAAATTCATGTCTAACTTTAATATTAAAATTATTTTACTAAATTTAGATTCATTATAATATCATCCTTTTAATTATATTATTATCAAGTGAATATTTTTTATTTATTTCAAAGTATCACACTAATAAATTTAATAATATTTAAAATATGAAATTAGAATTTTATTTACTTCAAATTATCGCATTTAATTAATATAAATAAATATGTGAAAACCTGAAAACCATAGATTTTCTTTTACACAGAAGAGCAAATGAAAGGATATGATGACATCATTTACATCTTGGGAATAATTATCTTATCATGCTAACAAGTACACTTAGATTAACTTCAGCAAATAAAATGGTTAGGTAATAGATTTTGTACTTTTTATATTTTGGTTAATTCCACCAATAGTCCTCAAACTATTAACTAGATTTTAAATTATTTTTAAACTTTAAAAGGATTTAATCAAATAAAATATCAATATTATATTAAGCAGGCCATTCCCTCAACCTTTTGATAGTTTAGATATTAGTTTCAACCTAACGTAAATCATATTTAAAATATGTAACTTAATTTGCATGACCCGTTTCTATTTAACATATTAAAAATAGGATAAATTATATCTAACATCATTAAATTATTAATAAATTTATGTTTTAATCACTCAAATTTAAAAAAGTTACAAAATAATCGTTGAACTATTTGAAAGTTTTCATTTAAGTGAACGAAGTATTTAAAAGTTTTTATTTAAGTCACTAAACTGTTAAGTTTATTTTTAAAGGCAGGCTAGCAAGCTCCAAACGGTAATTCGAAAATCGATATGGTGGATCGTGAGTAAAAGAACATATCCTACAACCAAATTGATCTGTAAATTTGGTGTCGGAGTTTGTAGATTCATCACTTCACGAAAAAATTGAATTTTAGAAGAAAAAGGAAATGGGTGCTTTCGATTGATGCAGGGAATAAAAACAGAATAAGCCAATGACTAATAATTCAAAGACATAAATGAAAATTTTTAATAATTTAATAACTATTTTATAATTTTTTAAAATTTAATAATTAAAATATAAATTTACTAATAGTTTAATGATATTTGGTATAGTTTACCATAATTTTTAAAAATCATAATCTAGTGTATAAATAATGATATGATTATGGGGTCAATGATGATAAAGGAGTTCGTATGGAGGGGTAAGCTGTCGAGAGTTTGTTATAGGTCAGCTTTCACTTCAACGGCATATGTGATTCGTGATTTTTTTTCCTTCTTCTCTGTTCTCTTTTTTTTGCCTCATTTTTCCCAGTTCTTCGCTTTTTCGTTTCTCTTCACTCACTGCCACTTTCCTGTCAATCTTCCCCCTTTAGGGTTTGCTTCGCGAAGAAAAATGATGATCTCATTCTTCCTTCAACAAACAACTTTAGCTTGAAGCAAATCTGACCAAGAAAATCCCCAGATTGTTAGTGAAAAACCAAAAAGATAAAAGAATTTCAAGATTTGTAGAAGTAAAGGAGAAAAAGACTCGAGCTATAGGAACGATTGGGTATATTAGTGCGGCGGCGAAGGAAAATGAGCGCCTCCAGATTCATAAAGTGTGTTACTGTCGGCGATGGTGCTGTCGGCAAAACTTGCTTGCTTATTTCCTACACCAGCAACACTTTCCCTACGGTGAGCCTCTTCTTCGCCCTCTTTTTTTTTTTTTTGAAATTATCTGATCTTTCTTGCATGATCGTATGTGTTATTAGCATTTTCTTGTTTTCTTGTGTAATTTGAGAGAAAAATTGGTTGAAATTGTCGATGTTCGAGTGAGCTTCAGTTACTTGAAAATTTGTTTCATTGTTATTGAAACCAAGAATGGGGCTTTATGCTCTCTGTTAGTGGTTAGGTCGTCTTGGACACTGATTTTCTTCATTATTAACTGTTTGTGTTTAAATGGTAACAGGATTATGTCCCTACTGTTTTCGACAATTTCAGTGCAAATGTTGTTGTGGATGGCAGCACTGTCAACTTAGGTTTATGGGATACTGCTGGTAAATTTTGAAATAGCTTCTTCAATTCCTCTTGTTTTAGTAAGCCATTTATTTCTTTCTTGTTTTTTGGTTTGAAATCATTACCATGGAACAGGTCAAGAGGATTACAATAGATTGAGACCATTAAGCTATCGTGGGGCCGATGTCTTTATTCTTGCATTTTCCCTCATTAGCAAGGCTAGTTACGAAAATGTTACAAAGAAGGTTTAACCATTGGATATCTTCTCTTTTGAGATAATGGTTTTGTCAGTATAAGATGTCTCCAACGCAATATGCATGCTGATTCATGTGTTTTTTCTTGCTAATTATTTTCAGTGGATTCCTGAATTAAAGCATTATGCACCTGGTGTTCCGATAGTTCTTGTTGGAACTAAGCTTGGTAAGATTCTTACTTCCTGTGTCTTGGTGTTGTTGTATATGATTGAAGTGTTTTTTGGAATCCTTCTCATTTTATTAAATGTTGTCATGTTTACAACTCTTTCCTGCTGCAGATCTCCGGGATGATCAGCAATTCTTTGTAGACCATCCTGGCGCAGTGCCCATTTCTACAGCTCAGGTAAATGTCAACATTATGTTATCAATTCCATTTTTGTTCTTTTCAGTAATAATATATTTCACGAATTTTGGTCTTGCTTTGCATCTTTGTGAAGGGTGAAGAATTAAGGAAACAGGTAGGGTCCTCTGCCTACATCGAGTGTAGTTCAAAAACACAGCAGGTTCGTAGAATTCATGTACTTTGGCAAAAATATATTGCTGAGGTCGGTTTTGTCTAAATGGGGTCTTGTGTGTTGGCTTGACTTCAGAATGTGAAGGCAGTTTTTGATTCAGCTATTAAGGTAGTGCTTCAGCCTCCGAAGAAAAGCAAGAAGAAAAAGGCACATGGTGGTTGCTCAATATTGTGATGGGTGGAAGATTCAAGTCCTACAAAGATGGATCAACCTGCCAGCTTCTTGCTGCTTGTATCCCTATCGATGTCACCTTTTAAAATTGTAGGAAGCAGCAAGCCATCATTGTATAGTGTCTGCTGACATTCTGGGGATTTCTGTGAAAGCTTCAAGTGGTTGTTTCTGTGTTTTTACTTATTATCAATCAATCTATAGTTGATGACAAGCATTCCTTCCCTGTTAACATGCACACGCCTTCTCTGCTTTTCTTGTTTAAGCTTCACGCATGCATTAACATTTATGCAATGTGTATGTATTGTTTGATGCCATCGATCAATCGTGGAACTTAATTCAAATGATGTCATATTGTTTTTATTGAACCGTATGTGGTCATATCCTATGATCATTGCCCCTATTTATCACCCCTACTATTAGATGCCCCTTAGGCCTTAACCCAAGGTGGGAAGAAGTCGTTGTCAGTATAATAGTTTACTGACTGACCGCGAAGAAAGTTGTAGGATCACGCCATTTGGCACACTCTGAAACAAGTAGATGATAAGTTTGGTAAGCAGCTGCAATCATGATGCAACAACAACCGCAGCTCGCTTCGAAGTCTTCCACCAAGGATTGTCTTTTTCTTTGGTTCTTATAATCACAAGTGTCCATCCATCTGCCCCTTTTTCCAGGTTAATTTCTTCATTTTTGTTTTGGGCGCAACTAAAATTAAAGAAAGAAAGGCAGCCAATCAATGTTCACAATTACCACATATCTTCCGACTCCAATTATTTAATTCTTTTTCCTTTTCGTCATCTTTACTCAATGTTCCTTTTGGATTGTTAATGCTATCATGAATGCTTTAGTATTAAATTAGTTACCTTTATTTGGGTAAGGCGTTTCATTCTTTTTAAGATATGCTTGCTTCATCCTTTTTATGCAAAAAAGAAAATTTTGTCAAATATATACTGTAAACAAATCGAAAAGTGTGGTTTTGGTATGCCATTAATATATTGTAAACGCAAAGAATTGTAATTAGCAAACGAAAAATACAAGAGTTGGAAAAACTCGTACGCTCGAAACCACCGTGAGCCACCGAACCCCTCACCACTCAAGTTGGACGTTTTGAAAAAGTTAATAATAATAATAATAAGGGTCTAAATCCATTTAATTAAGAAGAAAGTTTAGACAAAAGCGTCATATATTAATGAATGAATGCATCGTGAGAGTGAGACCACTTCAACTTCGAGGAAAAAGGTAATTTGCTCAAACGTGGCCAATTCACGACCTCCATGAGGATGACCTATTCCCCTCCTATCCTATGCGTTTCCGCGTGATATATTGAAAATGTTGCCCATTACATTTATTAATCATCAAACATATAATGCATACACTTCGAAATAAAGGTATTTGCCATGCCGTCACCAAAACCAACGTTATACAGACAACAATACAATATATAAAAACTAAATTGTAAAAACGTGGCGTTACGTTATTGGAAGAAAATATAAAATCGGCGGGTGTAGGACAAGTACTTCCACACCATCCTCCATTTTCCTTTTTTCAATCAATACCCTTTTTTATATTAATTGAAAGCCCGAGCCCGACATTCCCGAGACGACTCATTTAACTCGTTAGAAAGATCCTCTCCACTAGGAACTAGTTATAGTCTTCTCCCTTCCACCAGATTCTTTTTGGATCATGGCGATATCGGATGTGGTCGTTGGGAATTTGCTGATCATATACGTTGCGGTTATAGCGGGGATAAAGGCGTACGGTTTAGTGTGTGGGAGGAGCTTCGGTGGTTGGTTTGTGTTGATGGCGTCGACTACGGTGGTGGGTCTGATCTTGGTCGGGGCTTTGACGTGGGACGTCAGTCGTAAAGCAACGCAAGCAATTTCCGGTGATGATCAAGATGCTGGTTCCGTTCAAGTTCACGATATGTGTAAAGGTGGTATTTGCTGGCACGGCGTGGCTGTCCGGTTCCCTGCTTCTCAACTCCGGTTCAGCCTCCCTCAACAAATTCCATACGGTTCTATGTAAAAAGAAGAAGAAAACTTTGGGAATTTCAGGTTTAAAGCTGTAAGATATAAGATTAGCTTTGGGTTTGGGTTTGGCCAAAAACAAAACCCCATGAGGTCTTTTCCTTTTCTCCTTAATTTTGATTGAGAGGAATAAAAGAGCGTGTATAAGGTTATATATATAATTGAAAATGAAGATGAAGATGCTTTAATTTGTGAATAAATAATTGTCCATGGGTTTTGGTTTACCAACCAAATGAAGCTTGTTTTCGTTTGTTTCCAACTGGTTTTACATAGTGTAATTGTTTAGTTTTGGTAACAATGGTGGTCTACCGACAAGCAGAACAGCATATTTGAGATTAGGGAGGAAGTACAGAAGAGGATTGTTGCTATTGCAGTGGAAGTTAACGTGTCGGTAGTAGTATGTATGTGTGTCGGAAACTATATATAGAGTTCAGGAAGACAAGGAATAAGAAGAGTACTGACTCATTGTTATGTTCTTACAAATCTATACAGTTGGGTTTGTTTTAGGTAGAGAAGAATCTTGAGTTAGACTCTGTTTATGGGTTTGTCACTTTGTCTGTTTAGAGCAAAGTCTTACTTGTCCGTACTACTTGTTGGTTTTCCTCCTTTTTTTTAGCAGTACTTGAGAATGAGTTTGCCAAAATATAATGGTGAAAATTTTACAAGCTGCCTGCCTGCAATTTGTGGACTCAAGAACAATCAATCCCCTTAATCTGCAATTCAGCAAGTGATGTAAATGATGAAGGCTTTTGGCAACTTGTTTGAGACATAATATTAAATGTTGCCTTCATTAAAGATGGGTCTTTGTCCCACCCAACCATAAACAAAAGTGTCACTTTAATATTAAATCCTAGACTGAAAAACAATTTGGATGAGGTTTTAAAAACCCTAGCCTTAGCCATAAAAGCAATTAAAAAAAATTGTAAGCATTTATTGTGAATTTAAAAATGGGTTAATTTTTGTATATGACAACATTCAAAATAATTTTAGAAAATATTTTCTCTATTTGATTGTGTTTATTTCATTAAAATTATTTATTTAACGGAAAATAATTTTAAATTAATAGAAAATAAATTATTTTTCCTATAAAATAATTTATTCTTTTGAAAAGTATAAATTATTTTGTACTAAAAGAACACTTTTCTGAATGATTTTATTTTTAATTAATTTAATTGTGAAGAAGTGATATTATTGCCAAATTGATGACCTACACCTACAATTCTCAAGACAATTGTTGTAAGGAATTATGAAACTTCTGAAATTTACATGAAATTATTCTAAATTATTATATAAACATTTTGTTACGAAATTACCATGAAGTTATCACGTGTTCTTATAACAAGTTTATGTAAACAAACATATGTAAATTTGTTCTTATAACAACTACATAATAATTTATTTCATCTAATTAAATTTTTCTAAGTTAATTTCAGAGTTAAGACTCAAATCTAAATTTAAATGTCAAATTTCAAGTTTATGTCTCGAGACATAAATTTTTATGCCTTGAGACAAGTCATAAATTATTTTAGAATTTTTAGATTCAAAGTTATTGTGTCTCGAGACACTACATGTTGTGCCTTAAGACAAAGTCCTTCGTGTCTCGAGATTAGGTCTGGAGACTAACCCCTCCTATTTTCTTATTTTTGTTTCGATGCTTAAATGTCTTGAGGCAAGGGGTTTCTGTCTTGAGACTTGAAGCATAACAAAATTAATTTAGCTTCGATGTTCTTCTATTCGAGACAAATGCCACTTGCCTCAAGACCTAAGAACAATTGTCTCGAGACTATATAGATATGTCTTGAAACCTCAGGCTCTTGAATGCAAAACTTAGATGAATTTGTTCTAGTAGTCTCGAGACAAGTTCTTTCTAACTTGAGACTCGTTGACAAATGGTCAAAATCTTGCAATTTTAAGTGTCCAAAACCTTAACCAAACAAGCCTAAACATACTTAAAAGTACCAAAAAACATATTCACCCAATTAACTTATCTAAACATGTTTAAACATTACCAAATTATAACCTTTAATATATTATTACTAGACCAACCAATATGAACATTCAAACTCACAAAATGAAGCATGATTAACTAGTAATTAAAAGGTAAAACTCAACCAATATAGCATTATAGGTCACTTACCAAAAGTGCTCAAAATAACTAAGGTAATAAGCCAATCAACCTAGGTACATGTCATATGACCTCAAAACATATAAATATGTACAAAATAAGATTATAATGGCTTCCGAGCTGAGCTTGAGAGTTGGATGCTTGACCACAAATTTTTTTTAATCTTATTCAAGATCTGCACATGGAAACTCCATACACTGATTAATGGTTACTCGGTGGTGTTAACTCAAATTCAATATAAACTTAACAAAATACAAGTAACATGAGTAACGAAATAATTCAAGCTGACTAACATGTCATAATTTGATACGTCAAATTAAGCTATTCAATACACTTGAGGAGCTTATTCTCAAATAATTAAAGAATCTTTTATATGTTTTTTATCGATTTTAAGTTCTAAATAATAACAAACATTTTTGTTTAATTTTATACCCCTTTGAGACCCAAATTAGCTAAATGACGTCATGGGACCTAACAATATAATTGAATTGGTGTAAAAGGTGGATAATAGTCTGAACTTGAAAAATTCATTTTTGTAACTAATTTGTTTTTTTGATAAATTTTTGTTTATTCAGCCAAGTAAGCAGTAGCCTGCTATAAAAAAACAACTAGACTAACAATATTTACAGCAAACCCCAACCCTGTACATTCCAACTAATTACTCATGCTATACAAGGTTGTTTGTTTAATCTATCATTCACCTTTGTGTTTTTTTATAAAGAGCAGGCATGTTAAATATTTATTGGGTTTTTTGTTTAGATACTAAATTAAATATTACAGTTAAACTTTGATATTAAATTGATTAAAAATACTTATATACCAAATTAAACATTAAAGGTAAATATAGGTACTAAATGATATATACCCTTTTAAAAATAATAAAATTGTATTTATATAAAAAATGTCTTGGACTTTTAGTCTAATTGAAAAAGGAAGCCCATGTTGCAAACTCATATCATAGATTATGGTCAGCCCAAGCCCCAATCCCCCAAAGAGATATTGCAATTTGCAGTCTGCATGAAACATTTTGTCGTTTGGAACCAACACATATACATAAATGCAAAGGTTGGTAATGCAATTATGCAATAACGTGGGGTCACAGTTACATACACTTTTTACTTTTTACCTGTAACTAGTAAGATATTTTTTTGAGAAACAGCTAGTGAAAGAATTAATGGCCTTTTCCAATGACCAAACTGTCAAAATTTCTCCAATCTCTTACCTACTTCTCCGCTCCTCAATAACGTTCTGACTCTTTCACGTCCCAATTGAGTGACTTGCTGTCACAAAATCTTCATGTCTATGTCGTCGTTTACCGCCACCTTTCTTCTCTCTCATTAATGCTTTCTTTTTGGGTTTTGAAAGACAGAGAGAGAGAGAACCCTAAGCATTCACTTAGTCTCTTTGTCCCTCTTCCTTAAGCACGTCTTCACCAAAAACAGTATATATATATATATATTAAAGCTTTTGTCAGTTTTCCTGCTTTACTTATAACCCATCCACGGATTTCTCATTCATAATGGGCATGGCTTTGTTTTCATTCTGATATAAATATACGGTAAAGCCTTAGCTTTTTAGCTTTCAAACCAAACACCATTTTTTTTGCTTCCCTTCTCTGCTTCCTTGTTTGAATTTTTACAAGTTATTATTATGGTTGTTCAATCACAGGTGTATCCTGAAAACTTGGGTTTACTACCTTGGCCCATGTGCGCCCTTCAGGATTGGATGCAACCAATCCCTGCACCACCTCAGCCTGTTTTCTGTTTCAGTCTTCAACAACCTTCTCAAAATACGCTTCCTTTTCATCTACAACAAAACGCTCACAACTTGGCTTCTACTTCTTCTCCTTCGTCGTCTTCATTGTCAATGTGTGATAATTTTCTCTCCATGACACTTACTCAAGCTTTAGATGCTCAACTTGAGGTGCAAAGGCAGGAACTTGATTGCATTCTTCATTTTCAGGCAAGGGTTCTTTCTTTTAATGTTCTTTCTTTTCTTTTCTTTTTTTAATATCAGAAATTGATCACTTTCACTCAAAGTTCCTTGTTTTTTTGGTGGGGAAAAACACAGAATGAGAGGCTAAAATCTGTATTACGAGAGCAAAGGAGGCGACAACTAGGTACGCTACTAAAGACCATGGAATGGAAGGCTTTATATTTGATGAAGCGAAAAGAAGAAGACTTGGCACGAGCAACAAAGAAAACAATGGAGCTCGAAGCTTGCTTGAAGAAAGCCGAAATGGAGAGCGAGTGGTGGGAAAGGCTTGCCAAAGCAAATGAAGCAATGGTTATGGATTTAAGCAACACAATGGAACAGGTCAAAGAGGAGCTAATCAGGGTCAGCAATAATAATACAGCCGAAGATACCGAGTCCCATTGCTGCGGCTCATGCGATCAAAGAGATGATGAACAAGGAGAAAAGAAGAGCAAAAAGGTTGCTTGCAAACACTGCAGGTCTAGGAGCTCGTGCGTTCTGTTCCTACCTTGCAGACACCTTTGCTCGTGCATCTCTTGTGAAGCTTTACTTGATTCTTGTCCTGTCTGTAAATCTGTAAAGGAGGCTAGCATGAACGTATTTTGGGTTTAACAAGAAAGCTTTTCTGGGTCTAGGTTCAACAGATTTTCTATTATTATTTTTTCTTCTGTTGTTTGTCTACTCTAAATGATGATAGTATCGGTTCGGTGGAGAATCTTTTTCAACTTTTACCTTTTCTGGATTAATTACCATTTCCCGCATTTAGATTGCACCTTCAAGAAGAATCATAAAAATATTGTTTTTTGATTTCTTTAATGAGGTTCTTTTCTTCACGGGAAATGCCAGCTCGATTCAGCGGTAAACAGTGTACTGTTTTTGTTTCAAACTGCAGAAAAGATTTGATAAAACATTTATCGAGGGGAACTTTCCACCGCCACTACTCTTTTCTCTTTGCTTTGAAAGAAACACCCTTTACTTGTTAATGTAGTAGTGGAGGAATAATCCAGGTTTTACTTATAACCCGTCCAAATACTAAGTAACTGATCAGAAAGAGTCAAATTTGTTTTGTTTTAATATACCCTTTCTTTAGTCACTGTGTTTGATGAAAGTTGGGCCAAATTCAGCAAATCAGTTTCAGCTTTTATTTTGTTGCTAATGATGTATTCAATGGTCCCAACTCAGCAAGGGTGAAGGGTGATTGAGTGGGGCCTAAAATACGAGGGAAAAAACCGTTTGCAAGCTGAGAACTGAGAATGGGAAGATTCGGTCTCAGCAGTACCCTAATTCCTAACTCAGTTTTCTTTTCAAGGTGTTGCTAAAATCTATTTTGGCAGCTCTATTTATCTTTTTATTAATGGTACTACTACGGACTGGCCCAAGTTTTTAGTAGGCGTACAGTTGTAGGTGTAGGGCTAGGATGGACTTTGGCAATGACGTGTGGATTCCACTGACCAGCCGCCTTTGACGACATCTGTGCGGGTTGTTGTAACTTGGGAAGACAAGCTACCCGCTTCTTGTTAAACTCATTGGTGAGTTGGTCCAACTCAGCTCCTTGTTTCTTTGAAAGTGTCGGATCCATTTAAGTGTACTAGGTGGGCTTAAACTAAACTACTGTATCCAGAAAGCTGAGTACTATTAGTGGCAGTGGCCCTTAATACGGTTTTGAAATCTAAAAGCGCTGGTGCTTTCAACGTCATTCATGGGTTGGGTTATTTACCCAATTTGAAGATTTGTCCAAAATTAAAAAAAGTTTAAGTAAAAAATTAGACTAAAAAAATAGATTTGAATAAAAAAATTAAGTCTAGGTCGAATTCCGGCTTAAAGGTTCAATGCCTAAGTCTGGTTCGATTCGACTCATTTTTTATGTTTATAATATAATATATTAAATGTTATAGGTCAATTTTGGGCCGTTTATGAGACTCAGGCCCAAATACATTACAATAGGACTTAACTAACCCCCAACAACTAGACCCTAAGCCCATTAAACCTAACTAAACCCATTCAATAACCCCCAAACCCTTACAAACCCAAAACCCAATACACGAAACCCAATAACCCCACTAACCTAAACCCATAACACCATTTCAAACCCGAATGGCCCATTGAACCTAACCTAGCCCCCACTTGCCCACTTTGCCGAACCCCACTCACCCACCACGCCCCATGCCGTCTCGACCGGCGACGAACCCCACTAGCACGCCTGAGCCTCTACCATCACGCCCCATACCCTGCAAAAACAACTGAAGCAAAGCAGAAGCATAGAATAGCAAAATGATAATAAAGTATGTAAGAAATATAGGCTATAAATAGCCATCAGAACAACAATTCATGTTTTCCAAGAAAATCAGCTCATATTGCGAGAGGTGAGTTGAGCCTCAAGACACGTTGAGGTAATTTCAATTTATTTTTCAAAAATCAACTCATATCGCGAGAAGTGAGTTGAACCTCGGGGCATGCTGAGGTAATTTCAATTCCTATTAAATCTAAAATCAACTCATATTGCGAGAAGTGAGTTGAGCCTTGCAAGACGCTAAGGTATTTTCAAATTATATTTTCAAAAGTTAATTCATATTGCGAAAGGTGAGTTGAGTCTTTTAATTTCTATTTTCAATTTCGTTTTTTAATTTTTCAAAGATCAACTCATATTGCGAGAGTTGAGTTGAGCCTTTAATTTTCGTTTTCAAAATCTACTTTTCAAAGATCAACTCATATTGCGAGAGGTGAGTTGAGCCTTTAATTTTCGTTTCTCAAAATCTACTTTTCAAATTATTAACTCATGTTGCGAGAGGTGAGTTGAGCCTTTAATTTTCGTTTCTCAAAATCTACTTTTCAAATTATTAACTCATGTTGCGAGAGGTGAGTTGAGCCTTTAACTTTCATTTCTCAAAATCTACTTTTCAAATTATTAACTCATGTTGCGAGAGGTGAGTTGAGCCTTTTAATTTCTTTTTTAATTTCTATGTTTCAAAAATCAACCCATATTGCGAGGAATGTGTTGAACCTCTGTTCACTGGCTTTGAGATTTGGATACCACGAAGTGCGGTGAAGTAGGTCAAAGTTGCAGTCCGGTCTCCTTGAAGTTGCAGAGAGGCGATCGAGGATATCGATCTTGCCTCGCTAGAGTTCTGAAGAGAAGATCACGAATCTCGTCTCATGAAGTGATAAAAGAGCGATTGAAGTCGCAAATTTCATATCCTTAAAGTTACAAGACATATATCAGAAAATGCGGTGGATTGAACCAAAGCTACAAGATGAGATGGACTAGAAGGAAACTATTTGAACAAGAAGAGCACCGATGAAGTCAAGACTCGGCAAGACGGAGCAAAATTGGCCTTTCTTTATGTCTTTGCTCTATTCGTTACGACAATGAGCAAAGAGGGCATTATTATAGGCCAATTTTGGGCGTTTATGAGACTCGAGCCCAAATACATTACAATAGGACTTAGCTAACCCCCAACAACTAGACCCTAAGCCCATTAAACCTAACTAAACCCATTCAATAACCCCCAAACCCTTAAACCCAAAACCCAATACACAGAAACCCAATAACCCCAGCTAACCTAAACCCATAACACCAGTCCAAACCCGAATGGCCCACTGAACCTAACCCTAGCCCCCACTTGCCCACTTGCGCCGAACCCCACTCACCCACCACGCCCCATGCCGTCGTCGACCGGCGACGAAACCCACTAGCACGCCCGACCTCGGCCATCATGCCCCATATACCAAAAACAATGAAGCAAAGGAAGCATAGAATAGCAAAATGATAATAAAGTATGTAAGAAATATAGGCTATAAATAGCCATCGAACAACAATGTAAGAAATTTGGGATTTTGGCATTTTGAAAACACAAGAAAAGAGAATCATTTCCCATCCAGGCAATAATAATAACATCATCGGTGTTTAGATACAAAAATAACAAATAAGCAAGTAGATAAAAGACCAAGAATCGAAACTAACAAAGCCTAAAGGTTTTTTTTATTTGCATTTTCATTTCGTTTTAAGCTCATTTTATAATTCTTACATATTAAAATATAACACAATATTAAAATAAACAAAAAAAAAAAAACTAACCTTTTCGATTTTCCGCCACTGGTACGGTGGTGGCCAAGCCATGACCGCGGCTCCGTGGCCGTCCGGCTCTGGGACCTGGCCGAGTCCCACCAAGCTCCTCTCTCTCTCCCTTTCTTTTCTCTCCCTCTTCTCTCTTTTTTTTTTCCTTTCCCTTTCTCAAATGATTTTTTACAAAATTTTTGGCTTTTATAGGGGACCAAAACGCACCGTTTTGGTCCCCCCTGTTTATAAACGAAACGACGTCGTTTTGGACGCGGGTCGGGTCGACCCGACCAGCACCAGGGCAGGATCCGCGTGCTTTTAAGCTGAGGGGCTAATTGCGCTTTCAGCCCCTCCGCTTTCTCCTGATTTTGCAATCAGGTTTTTAATATTTTAATTTGGCCCCAGAATTTTGCCCGTTCATCAATCTAGTCTCTCTGTGCTGCGCTGCGTTTTGGGTAATAGAGAATATTGCACTTTTGGTCCCCATTGTTTTCACGCGTGTTCGTTTTGGTCCTTTATTTCTTTATTTCTTTTAAATTAGCCCAAATTACATTCTTAGGTGATTTAGTCCTTTTCGTTTATTTTCATTTTTTTACATATTATTAATATTATTACTAGTATTTTATTAATATATTAATTATTTTCAAAGTATTATTACTACTAATGATTATTATTTCTAGTTTTAGCATCATTATTAATATTAATATATGTATATTATATATGTATATATTCGTACATTTATATATAGTACTATTTTAATTACTTTATTTTAATATTACTATTATATTATATTCGTTTTTATACTTCATTATATTTCTAATGTTATTATTATTAGTTGTTATTTATTTCTAATATGTATATATCATGTAAATGTTGTAATATTATATGCATTTTTTACATACGTGATGTATATAAGTTCTTAATATTATATTTTATATATATTTAAATATCATTAGTCATATTCTTCTTTTATACTATTATATATATATATATATCTAATATTATAAGGTATGTTTCTAATACTATTATTTATATATATATTTATGTATGTGTGTATGTATTGGTGTAATGTACAAGATAGTTTTATTATCATTTCTAAGGAACGTACGTATTGTATACGTTCTATATATGTTATGTATATATCTTTAATATTACTAGTTATATATATATTTCTTATACATTTCCACATACATATTTTCTTTTATATACTATGTATATATTATATTTTATTATATATTAGTACACATATTTTATTATACGTATGTATATATACTTTTATATTAATATTATTTTCAGTATATCATATTATTCATTATTATACTTATTATTTTCACTATTGCCACTTATTATATTATTTCAATATTATGTACTATTTGGTGTACATACATCCTTTATTATGATTATTAGAGTATAAATACATGTTTTTTTCCTAATACATATCGTATACGTTCATCTGTACTATGTATATACATATACATATTTAACATTACTACACATTGTATTTATTCATGATTTGTCTTTATTTCATTCGCAAATGTCATTGTTATTGTTATTCGAATGTTCTAGTATCCCATGTTGATATTTTTTATTCATAATGTCATTATTCATATCATTTATTTATTTTTTTTAAATTCTTACTTTTGGAATCTTTTTCTAATTAATTTAAATACATAAGGCAACATGTCGGTTTAGCACAAAGTCGCTGATTTCATCGCTATGTTGGATGAACATCAATCGACTCGTGTTAAAACGGTATGTCCTTCTCTTAACAATTAAAAATTTCAAACTTCTCGTCTTTTTTATCGGATCATGGCTAAATTTTAATATTGAACTCGTATTTTTGAGAATCAAGACAACTCGTGTTTATGAGATACCAATCTTTGGGCGTCGCGAGGTGCTAATACCTTCCTCATGCAAATCGACTCCGAACCCTAATTTTTCTCTGGACTTTAAAGTAAACCTAAACTCAGTCTTTTATTTATTTTAATTGGAGATCTAATAGGTGTCCGATCACACCTAGGAAAAAAGGATCGGTGGCGACTCTGTTTATTTTAAAAATCAAAATTTAAGATTTCAAGTTTTCAATAGATCGCCACAATTAGCGACCAAACTAAGCTAAAATTTTTTACGTCATTACATTAAATAATATAATATATATTTTATAACACATAAAAACTAAATCTATAACAATAATAGTATTATAATGTAAATTTTAAAGAAAAATATTAAGATAACTATCTATTAATATTTAATAAATGAAAAAAATATTAAATTAAAAATAATATAATTTTTAAAAAGTTCTTTTCTGTGGAAGTCATTATCAAAAGTATGAACCCTTTTACACGACAATCTAATATGGTCTGACGGTGATGGTAATAAAATTCGTTGTTGGAAAGAATAGTGGATTCCTAGTGTTGGACCTTTGATTAATCATTTACCTGCTTATGCTAATATCAATATTGATTGTTTGCTTAGTGATTTGGTCACAGGAAAAGGCAATTGGAATATTAATTTTTTGCAGGCTTGGCTACCAGAGGAGATTATTCCCCACATTATGGGAATTCCTTCTCCTCATCCAATTGAAGGACCGGACAGGTTGTCTTGGCGACATACTTCAACCGGATCTTTTTCTGTTAAAAGCGCATACAAGGCGCTAAAGGAGGATTCTTGGAGCTCTAGAGACGAATTATGGAAGAGAGCATGGAAAATTCCGGGTCCGCAAATAGTTAGCTTCTTTTTTTGGACAGTGCTAAAGTAGAGACTCCTCACCAATGTGGAAAGAGTGAGGCGTGGTGTAACACCCCAAACCCGTGACTGTCACCGGATTTGACCACGAGGTGTTACCAGGCTTACTTTACTTATTCCTCTCTTGGAAAATTTTTTTTTGTTTTCCTTTTTCTGTTCCAGGCAGGCTAGTTAACTGCGTCACTGCCACCTTAAAAATCATATCTCGAGTTCCAGAACTCGAAAACCAAATCCGTAAATTTTCCCCGAATTTAGACTCATATATCCATCCATAGATTTATTTCTAGAATTTTGGTCGGGCCAATTGGTACAGTTTATTAGTTAAAGTCACCCCTGTTTCAGGGTTTGACTACACTGATCTTTGCGCATTACGACCTGGATATCATCTCGTACAGAGCTCTAATGATCATTCCGTTTGATTCTAATGAAACTAGACTCAAAGGGGAATCTATGCATATAAGGCATGACTTATAATTGTTTCTGGATAATTTATGGTAAATTTTCAAAGTCGAAACAGAGGATCCAGAAACTGTTCTGGCCCTGTCTCACGAAATCTTGAATATCTCTCAAAATACAGCTCATATGGTCGTTTCGTTTCGTCCATATGAAAATAGACCCATCAAGCTTCGAGTACATAATTTTCTTAGCAATTAATTCCACTTCTACTATTTTTGGTGATTTTTCGATCTCATATCACTACTGCTGTCCGCAACAGTTACTGCAGTAGACTATGCCAATTTCATGAATCTTTCCTTGGCCTTACTAATCATTCATCATACATGGCACAACTATGGCCACCTTATCAAAATTAAGGTTTCTAAGACCCGTGGCTATAGGTTCTAGCATCCCACTCAAACGACCACATAGGCCATTTTCACATGGCTCAAAGTTTACAACCCAAAATTCAACAAAAACAAAATAGCCCATACATGCCAAATGTTCTCCTAGGTTGACTAAGAAGACAATACCAAAATTGCTCGCCGGTGTGATGACTTCGTTGACGGCTCCGAGTACACAAAATAGACGAGTCCAAGAGACCTAAAATGGGTGACAAGAAAAACACCGAGTGAGTTTATAACTCAGTAAGTCATAAGTATTCGACAACCATCCATTAATAAAATTATCACAACATGAAACAATAAACGAGGTTAGGTACTCCATCCATATCGAAACTATACCATAATTCCTCGGACCTTTCGGTTCAATCTCATACCAAGTCATACATCCACATTTCATATTCTATTCAATAAGATATTTGAGGCATTTTTACACACCAACTCATTTTCACCACAATCATACAATTGCAATCATCACATAGATTTAAAGCTTACCAAGCTCATCCCCGAGCATGAACGTATTTCCTATTCGTCATGAGCTCAAGGTACTTACCCGATCCGCTGTCCATACTCAACTCGATGGAGACACACCCTCCATATAATTGTTCGATCGGAGATATATATATATATATCTATATATATAGTGTACGCACACACAGTGCTTAATACTCGATTTCGCACACTTAGTGCCATGCGATTTAAGCCCGCACACATAGTGCCATACCCTTCGAGCTCGCACACCCAGTGCCGTATATTTCCAGCATGCACACTTAGTGCCATATATTTCCAGCATGCACACTTAGTGCTAATCTCGTCACCGTACACACGTATTGCCCGCACACTTAGTGCCGAAAGTAAACTTTCTACACATTTCACTATTTCTTTTACATTCAACAAATGTCATCACTCCATACACATACATTTTCATTTATATATATATATCATCCCATTAAACACAATTGCGTAGATTTTACAATCATTTAAGCAATATCAAACAATATCAAACATATGTGCTTAATGACTTACCTTGTGTTGGGTAAAACAGTCCAAGTCGGCTACTCGATGACCTTCGTCTTTCCCTTGCTTGATTCTCCTTCTTTAACTCCTTGAGCTTAATCAATAAATCAACTAGTTTAACCATCTTGCTAAACATTCATAATTCAATTACACATGCATATGTATGTATGTGTATTCGGCAACCATTCTCACTTATTACCCATTTAGTCAATTATCTAAGCCAAGATAAGGCTTCAATACAGTTGCCTCTAACCGAATACATGCACACCAATCTACTTCATTTGGCCGAATATGCATGTCTATGTTGAGGCCAATTTTACACTTAATACCACACACAAAAAAAAAACAGCATGCATTTTACTAACTAACGATTACATATTATAGCTCAATATACATCTCTCATTTACTACATAACCGAAACATCATCACAAGCAAATATACACCTTGAAATAGTATATAGATGTCATACCTGTGACAGCCCAAAATTGACCCTAGTCGGAATGTGGTTTCGGGACCACAAAATCGAGGCATAAAAATAATTTAAAATTTATTTTGATGCCTATAATATGTGTGTGCTCATGTGTGACATTTTTTGATGATTGATTTAGTGTTATAAATGTGAATTTCACTAGAAGGGACTTAGTAGTCTTGTGGAAAGGTGTGCTGCCAATTTGCCCGAACAAATAACTGTGAACGTTCGCCAAAATAACCTAGAAGATTTGGTTCAAATTTGGAATCAGTGGGATTCAGACACTAGAGACATTTTCACTGAGAGGTATGGAGATATAGCTCACCTGATCACCATCCGTGTAGACGAACAGTTGATTCAAGCCATGGTTCGGTTCTGGGACCCAGCTTATCAGTGTTTCACCTTCAATCAAGAAGACATGACTCGACCATAGAAGAGTATCTTTGCTTTACTCCACATCGACAATGTTCAATTCGGCAAAATATATGTGAAGGAGCCTAAGCCGATGACCTTCAAGAAAAGTTAGTAAGATAGACCGATGACATGACCGATGCATGGGCTGAAAAGCAGATAAAGAAGAAGAACAAAACCATTTGCATTCCATGGTCCTCCCTACGAGATTTGACTCGAACCATCCCGACATGCTAAAAGGGTAAATCTATTCGCTTTGGCCATTTATGGTTTGGTTATTTTCCCAAAGGTTCTCGGACATCTCGAAGTTGCGATGAGTTGATTTCTTGAAAGGATAAAACAAGGAATGAACCTGTCCCAACCATCCTAGCCGAGACCTTGAGTCCCCGAGTAGTTGTCGAAGAAAAGGGAGGGACGCTTTATCGGATCTTGTGCAGTTGCTCAATGTTTGGATTTTGAGTCACTTCTGGAAGGTGGAGCGCACTCCATTCCATATGTTTTCTAAAACATTCTCCCCGCTAGAAGCTTTCCTCAAGAAAGAATGGCCGAAGGAAGTCACCGAGCAACATTGGGTATCAGTCTTTCAGAATCTTCGCGCCGAGGATATAACATGGAGAGCACCCTGGATCCGTCCTTCAGTTCTGCTATACAAATGTGGAAGCCAAGATTGGGTACCTTTACTTGGGTTATGGGGAGGAGTTGGATATGCTCCGCTATTGGTCCAAAGGCAATTTTCTTGCGACAATTCCTCCCATAGCGGAGGATTAGCACGATTCGAGTTCGTTTTCACGGGTGAAGGATATATGAAGAGAGTCCGAGACAACGCAAAGTCTTGGAAGGAAATTCATTTCATGGAATTAGCCTTGTATGCTGATACCCTTACCCAAGATTACAACGTATGGAGGAAGCAACGGGTAAATAGTCAACAAATCTCGACAACAAACCACCCCATCCGAATCCTTTCTCAAGGAAATACCGTCGAGCTAGAAATGGCAAGACAAGAATTGAGCGAGAAAAGGCCAAGATGTCTCGAGACCTTAGTGCTCTTCAAGAAGAAAACTATCAACTGAAGATTGAAATTCAGGTTGAAAGATCCGAAGCGAAAAGGTACAAAGAGAAGCCGAGATTGTGAGAAACGACTTAAGGACCTTCATTTGGAAAACAAGAAATTAAGAAACACTATAAAGAATAGCGGGTTGGGCAAGTCGACAATGAGAATGGAAGGAAGAAATTAGCAATATCAAGGGAGGAATGGAGTTTTGGAAGGAAAAGCAAAGAAAGAGGAGGAAAAAGGTGCATGCGGGCTTTGATAGAGTTAAGAAGGAAGAACGCCGAGTATGAAATAGCATTGCAGAATTGGCAAATAGTCGGTCCGAACATCAAGAATTAAAAAGGAAAACACGAGATCTAGAAAATATGCTGCAATCTCATCAACAACAATTAGATAGCCTCAAGGCTCTAGAAGAAAAGAGTGAAGCGATACGATAGGGACATTCACGCGTATGAAGGATCTCTCAAAGAAAGAGAAATGCAACTTGACTTCTTGATCAATGAAATTGCATAAGCGGCTATGCAAGTTGTTCAATTATCGATGAAGCCAAGTTCTCGGTTGCCAATTCCTCCGAGCCAAAGATCGAACATATCGAGTTTTAGAGCAAGTAAAGAAACAAGGCAATGTGGCTAGGAAATTTGTGTAACCGTTGAAAATGGAAACTTTGTGTAATAGACTATGTTGATAAATGAAATGCCTAAATATGGGGCTACCTTGAAATTAACACCAATTTTTGCATTCCTTGCATAATTAACATATTAACATTTTGACATTCGTGCATTCATTCATGCATTCATCCATACATCGCATATCCCATACTCGGTCGCTGAAGACAAAATATATAATTCGCAGTTGTAATACCACAAGACTGGAACCACGTCATCAGTATAAAACGCGCCGACAAGCTAGAGTGATGGAAGCTGAATTCAATGAGAGAATTGAAAGGATGGAAAAGGCTCAAAAAGAATTACAAGAGCAACTGGCCAAATCGCAACAAGAGACGAGAGACCTAATGGTGAGATCTCGAGAGGAATCACTCGAGCAAAGAGATCAAATGGCCAAGATGATGGAGATGATGTCAGCTCTAGTTAAAGGAAAAGGACCCATGCGGAGCCCTGACATTGAGGAATCTCGATCAAGAATTCACCACGATCAGAATCCACTCTATCCCCCAGGATTCACTCCACCGCTCGCATATACAACACAGAGAGGGTATACTTAAGGGGAACCCACTAGCTTGGAACATCGACCTATGCCACCTGCTCCACCCACTAATTTGGGGCAAGGAATATTCGCGTCAAACCCAGGGGCTAGTCCTGCTGATCCACTAGTTCCAGATCTGGATGACCCAGCAGAGGTAGCCAAGTTGAAATTGGATAACCATGACGCAAAATATAGGAGTCTAGAGGAAAGACTCAAAGCGATAGAAGGCACTGAAGTCTTCTCCGCACTAGGTGCCAAAGAGCTCAGTTTGGTACCCGATCTGATTTTGCCCCCAAAGTTTAAAGTGCCTGATTTTGAGAAGTATGATGGGGCAAGATGTCCAAAGGCGCATCTGGTCATGTTTTGTCGGAAAATAACTGGTTATGTGAACGAGGATAAACTACTCATACATTGCTTTCAAGATAGTCTAACAGGGTCAGCTCTCCGGTCGTACAATCAACTTAGTAGAGAAAAGATTCGATCCTCGAAGGACTTGGCGTCGACATTTGCGTCGATCAAGACAAGCATGTATCGAGATGGTGCCAGACCGTATGACCTTGCAAATGATGGAGAAGAAACCAGCAGAATCCTTTAGATAATATGCACAAAGATGGAGAGATATCTCGGCCCAAGTGGAGCCTCCACTGACTAAGACTGAGATAATAGTCCTTTTCATCAATACTCTGAAAGCACCGTTCTATGACAAGCTGGTGGGAAGTGCTATGAAGGATTTTTCGGATATCGTAATATCTGGTGAACTCATAGAGAATGCCGTCAAGAGCGGTAGAATGGAAGGATCAGAAGGCTCAAAAAAAGCAGCACCCGTAAGGAAGAATGAGCCAGAAGCCCACATGGTGGGAACTGGGAGTCATTACATTCCCAATTCGTATCCTAACCAACCCCGACCTCGAAATTATCCACCCCCGAATTTCTATTATCCTCCTCAAACCCCTTACTACCAAGCATCACCTCCTTCCTACCTCAGATACGCTATGAATAACCAAAGGCCGTCACCACATTCCCACAAAACACTCTACCCACTCAAAGCCAACCCGAAATAAACCAAGACCAACAAAGCTCAATCCAGAGATGACAATTCACCCCTATTCTCAGTATCATATGGGGAAGCTGTACCCAAAACTTCGGAGAAACAATTGATATCTCCCATTACATGGCCCCTTAAACCTCCATACCCAAAATGGTACGATCCAAATGCTAGTTGCGCATACCATGCGGGAACCAGGGCATTCTCTCGAGAATTGTCTTGCTTTCAAAATGAGAGTTCAAGGGCTCATCGATGCGGGCATTTTGCGATTCGATGGTCTTGGCGAGAAGACCGGAATCCATTCCCAAACCACACCAAAGGGAATGTGAGCCTTGATAGGAGAGGAGGATAAACAACAAAATAGAAGATGGGTTTCAAGTATGAACACCTCTGCAGAGAATCAGGAGATACTAAGTGAGAAAGGGTTATTCTGTCGTTTTAACGGAGTATCCAAAGGAGAAGATACAAAAGGTCACAGTTTTTGCAAGCTCCATGGTATTGGGGAGCATAACATTCAGTCCTGTAAGGAATTCAGAAGTTTACTGCAAAGTATGATGGACAATAAGGAGATTGGGATTTTTTGTAAAGCCAAAGAGGCCGACAGTGGAGAAATATGTGCCTCTGACAATCAATCATCAGGTTTCCCATATAGCGCCGACCGACCGTTAATAATCTATTATGACGCGAAGAAGGAGCCGGTGAAACCAAAAATGATAATTGAAGTACCATCTCCTTTCCCCTATAAGGACAATAAAACAGTACCGTGGAAGTACGATGTCAACATCGTTACACCTGAAGGTGAAAAGCTTGAAGCCACAACTGAAGACATTGGAGAAGTAGGTCATTTTACCCGCGATGGGACGCTGCTATTCTAAAGAAGTTGAACCGATAAAGAAAAGTAGCGACTTGAAACAAAAAGGGAAAGCAGTGATGCACGAAGTCGAGGTCGAGCAAGAAATTCCACCCGTGCAAGAAACTAAAAGGCCTGTAAATAAGGAAGAAGCTCAAGAATTCTTGAAATTTATTAAGCACAGCGAGTATAGTGTGGTGGAACAATTGAGCAAGCGACCAAAGACGAATCTCGGTTCTATCTCTCTTTGTTAAATTGAGCCACATCGAAATGCTTTATTGAAGGTGTTAAATTAAGCTTATGTGGCCAACAACATATCTGTCGAAAAGCTTGATAGATGGGTAAACAATCGAATGCGGACAATTTCATCTCTTTTAGTGATGACGAGATACCGCCAAATGGTAGAGGCTCGGTGAAAGCGGCGCATATCACGACTCGTTGCAAGGGCTACATAATATGAACGTACTCATCGATAATGGGTCAGCATTAAATGTTATGCCATTGGCCACGCTTTCCCGAATACCGATGGATTTGTCCTACTTAAGGCCCTGTCATTCCATGGTAAGGGCATTCGACGGGACGAGACGCGAAGTCATGGGAAAGATCGAAATCCCTTTGGAAGTGGGCCGTTACATCTATGAGGTCGAGTTCCAAGTCATGGACATTACACCCTCTTATAACTGCCTTTTGGGAAGACCTTGGATCCATTCTGCTGGAGCAGTTCCATCATCCCTCCATCAAAAGTTGAAATTTATCATGGATGGCTGTTTGGTCATAGTCGAGGGTGAAGAAGACATTGTCGCATCTATTTCTGCTGATCGCCATACCGGAAGTAAGCAAGGACGCGATGGAATGTTCCTTTCGATCCTCGAATTCGTCAATGCCACTTTCATCATTGAAGGAAACAAAATTCGATGCCAAAGCGTCGAAAAATACCGAATGTGTGTCAAGTTGATTTGTAGGAAGAGGAGCTCGTGCGAGAAGAGGTTTAGGAGACATCTACAAGGAATAGTTAGGGCTTTAAAGCCGTGTACCACAAGGCCCGATACGGTTTAGGGTTCCACTGACATCGTCAAAGAAGAAGACAGTGGAAGAAGGATCAAGAGAGAAGAATTGCAAGAACTTTAGGCCGAGAACCGAATGGGAACCGATAGAGTACCCTCATTTGTCAAAAACATTTACATCTCATGGGAATGTTGTACCTGGACAAGATGATCTACGAAACTGCGGGGTTAATTGAAAGGGTTTTCGAATGTCGATTATAAGTGTCATCGACAAAGAAGTTGGTGCAAGTAAAGATGTCTCGAGGATCGCCTTTGCCCTCCCGGTTTTATGTTGAACAATTGGACTCTTGAGGAGCTTCTTGTAGTTTATAAGTCTTGAGTAATGCTAAACATTAACCTTCTATTGTGTCCTTAGATATAATAGAATTCTTTTGTAAGAGCTTTCATTCGCTCTTTATCATTTAAATGAATATCGATGAAGATGCATTTTGTCACGATTTTTCGCGTTATCACTAATTTCATGATCATTTTCTCATTTCATAGCCTATCTTTACATTTGCCTCATTACCACGACATAACATTTTGTTTGTTGTTTCCAATACTTGGATGTCCCCCTATAGTTTCCTTTTCCATTTCAACTTTCAGGTGCTCAGATATTGACGACATGAATAAGCCCGTTCTGAATGTTGAAATCGATTTTGAGAAATTTGTTTGCTTAGGAGAATTTGAAGTCGAAGAAAATTTCAAGATTATGTCTCGTCTCTGAATTGTTAAGAATGGTGGAGCAAGAGGATAAGCAGATTCGCCTCATGAAGAATCTGTGGAAGCGAGAAATTTGGCAATCAAGAGAGGAAACAAGAAGTGAAGATTGGGACTTCTATTTCGAGAGTACCGGGCATAGTTTGATCACTTTACTCCGCAAATACAAAGATGTTTTCGCATGGTCATACCAGGACATGCGAGGCTAGATGAAGATTTAGTGGTCCATAAGCTCCCATTAAAGCGAATGGAAGCCCATCCAAGAAAAAATTAAGACGGATGAGACCCAAATCTTGTTGAAGATAAAGAGGAAGTCAAAAGCGGTTTGATCGGCTTCCTACAATCCTCCAAATATCCATAATGGGTGGCTAACATAGTCCCGGTACCAAAGAAAGATGGAAAAGTACGAATGTGCGAGATTACGCGACCTGAATCGAGCAAGCCCAAAAGATAATTTTCCTTGCCACATATTGACACGTTGGTGGACAACACGACAAAACATTCATTGTTTTCTTTTATGGACGGATTCTCGGGTATAATCAGATCAAAATGGCCCCGAGGATATGGAGAAAACTACCTTCATAACAATGTGGGAGCGTTACGCTACAAGGTGATGCCATTCGGTTAAAGAATCTTTGGGGCAACATATCGAGGGCTATGGTAACGTTATTCCATGACATGATGCACAAAGAAATAGAGGTCTACGTCGACGACATGATTGCTAAATCCGAGGGAAGAAGAGCATGTGGTGAACCTCAAGAAGTTGTTCGAGAGGTCGAGAAAGTTTCACTAAAGCTTAATCCGACCAAATGTACATTCGGGGCTACCTCGGGAAAGTTGCTAGGCTTCATTGTCGATAAAAGAGGTATTGAGGTTGATCCAGATAAAATAAAAGCCATCCAAAATTACCACCTCCGCGCGCAAAAGGAAGTTAGAGGATTTTTAGGAGATTAAACTACATTGCCCGATTTATCGCTCAACTTACCAACCAATGCGACCCAATCTTTCGCTTCTTGAAAACATAACCCGGAGAATGGAGCGAGGAATGCCGGTGGCCTTTGATAAGATAAAACAATATTTGTCTAGTCCTCCACTACTAGTACCGCCAACCCCGGAAGACCTTTGATATTGTATTTGATTGTGTTCGAAAGTTCAATGGGTTGCATCTTTGGGGCAACACGACGAGTCGGGAAAGAAAGAAAAGCGATCTACTACCTCGGCAAAAAGTTCACCGATTATGAGGCAAAGTATTAAATCCATTAAGAAATATTGTTGTGCCTTGGTTTGGGTAGCTCGGAGACTTAGACAATACATGTTGTACCATACGATATGGTTGATTTCAAAGTGGACCCGATAAAATACATGATGGAATCGCCGCACTATCAGGAAGAATGGCGCGATGGCAGATTCTCCTTTCAGAATATGACATTGCCTATATAAGTTAGAAGTCGATAAAAGGAAGCGCAATAGCTGATTTTCTAGCAACTCGAACAACAGAAGAATATGAGCCTTTAAGATTCGATTTCCCAGACGAAGACTTAATGTGCATCTCAGAAATAGAATCCGAGTTATCAAAAGAGAGGTCATGGAAGATGTGCTTTGATGGTGCGTCGAATGTGTTAGGGCATGGAATTGGAGTAATCCTGGTATCACCAGACGGGAATCATTATCCTTTCACCGCAAGACTGAACTTCTTCTGTACCAATAATATCGCAGAATATGAGGCCTGTATCATGGGGCTTCGTGCAGCTATCGAATGAAACATCGAGATCTTGGAGGTGTATGGAGACTCAGCCCTAGTGATTTACCAAATTCGTGGAGAGTGGGAAGTGAGGGACTCAAAATTGATTACGTCTGACAATTTAGTGGTGGATTAATCAAGGAATTCAAAGAAATAACTTTTCATTACTTCCCACGAGAAGAGAACCAATGGCGGATGCCTTGGCCACTTTGGCTTCAATGTTCAAAGCAAGTAAAGAAGCGAAATAATGCCCTCAAAATGAGCATATCGAGGTCCCCGCACACTTGTTGTAGCATTGAGAAAGAGGCGACAGGCGACCATGGTTCTACGATATCTTAGAATATATCAAGAATCAAAGCTATCCCGAACAAGCAAATGAGAACGACAAAAGAACAATCAGAAGAATGGCAGCAGGATTCGTTCTTGATGGGGATATCCTATATAAAAGGGGAAAGGATCAAATACTTTTGAGATGCGTGGATGATGTCGAAGCCAGAAAGATACTTGAAGATGTCCATGAAGGAATCTGTGGGACACATGCCAATGGTTTCAGTATGGCCAGAAAGATTATGAGACTCGGTTACTACTGGTTGACGATGGAAAGCGACTGTATTAGTTTTGCCAGAAAATGCCACAAATGTCAAATCTATGGCGATAAAATTCATGTAGCCCCTTCGCCCCTTCACGTCATGACTTCTCCGTGGCCTTTTTCTATGTGGGGCATGGATGTTATAGGGCCAATTTCTCCAAAAGCATCAAATGGACATCGATTCATTTTTGTGGTTATCGATTACTTCACAAAATGGATAGAAGCTGCTTCGTTTGCCAATGTGACGAAGACTGCAGTTTGCAAGTTTTTGAAAAGGGAAATCATTTGCGGTATGGTTTGCTCGAAAGAATCATTTGAGATAATGCCACGAATCGAACAATAAGATGATGAAAGAAATGTGCGAGCAATTCAAAATAAAGCATCATAATTCCTCGCCTATCGCCCAAAGATGAGCAGGTCATTGAGGCGACTAACAAGAACATCAAGAGGATCATTGGGAAAATGGTGAGACATATAAAGATTGGCACGAGAAACTTCCATTTGCTTTGTTTGCATATCGCACATCCGTGCGAACATCTACGGAGCAACTCCTTTCTCTCTAGTCTATGGAATGGAAGCATGCTACCCATCGAGGTTGAGATCTCCTCTCTGCAGTATTGATGGAATCGAGTTAGAAGAAGCGAATGGATTCGATCTAGATATGATCGGTTGAACCTCATTGAAGAAAAAGCGTCTAAAGGCAATTTGTCACGGGCAAATGTACCAAAAGAGAATGATCGCACCCATGACAAGAAGGTACGACCAAGAGAATTCCACGAAGGAGAACTCGTCTTTGAGAAAAATTCTCCCAATACAAAAAGATCTGCGAGGAAATGGGCACCAAGCGGGAAGGACCGTGACGTCGTAAAAAGGCATTCTCGGGAGGAGCTTTGATCCTTACCGAGATGGATGGGAAAGAGTTGTCGAATCCGATGGCTTCGGATGCGATGAAGAAATATTATGCTTGAGATGAAAACTCGAAAAGGGCATCTAAAAAAAAAAAAAAAAAGAGGAGGAAGGATCGGGCGAAAACCGAAAAGGCGCTTTGGTTAAACATAAAAGATTAGAATGAAAATCCAAGAGGCGTTCTAATGGAACAAATATTCGGTTTACAAGGCAAGGCGTTCTAAACTGCACGACGACAAGCAGTGAGACTACAGTATTTGAAGCATCTCTGAAAGCTCGAAATCTTCTACGCAATGAGCCAGACTCTAAAAGATTCTTGATTGAGGAACGTGAAGAGTTCATGTGTCAAATATCTAAAGCATTTGTATCCATTGAATACAATCTCTTCTTTGCACATTTGTACTATCATTAGTTAACTTTCTTTGTTTGCCACATTTGAAATAAAGGAATATGAGATATCATTTTTGTCCCTACCTGACCATTTTCATGCATATCATTAGGTGTTCATTTACATGATAAATGGTGAAATGATATGCCCTAAACAAAAGAAAGGTTAAGCATTACCTGAATGAAAATTTAATAAGCGCAAGAGTCTCAAAGTAGGAACAAAGTTCAATCGGGGACAAAAGAGTGACATCTGAGGAACGTCGATTACTCGTGAAGCTTGAAGACATGTACATGGCGTAAAGAGGAAGTAAAGAACCGAAGTAATGAATGCAGACCATCACAAGAATAGAGACGGAAAAGACATACGACGAACATACTTAAAGAGCGCTGCATAATCATATAGGCATAAAGGCATTTAAGACAAACATGTGCATAACATGATAACATCATGCATGGTATATACAGGTACTCCAGCAGAGCAAGAAATCTGGAGTGAGAGTCACATTGAATCAAATGAAAAGACACTTGAATTCTACCAAATGACAGGTTTTGATATTTTTAATGTTCAATTTCTGTCCTCCAATTTTGTTTTTTCCAAAAATCAACTCATATTGCGAGAAGTGAGTTGAGCCTCAGGGCACGCTGAGGTATTTTCAATTTCTGCTTTTTAGTTCATGTTTTCCAAGAAAATCAGCTCATATTGCGAGAGATGAGTTGAGCCTCAAGACACGTTGAGGTAATTTCAATTTATGTCTTAAAAATCAACTCATATTGCGAGAAATGAGTTGAGCCTCGTGGTCTGTTGAGGTATTTTCAATTCGCTTTTAAATTCATGTTTTCCAAGAAAATCAGCTCATATTGCGAGAGGTGAGTTGAGCCTCAAGACACGTTGAGGTAATTTCAATTTATGTTTCAAAAATCAACTCATATTGCGAGAAGTGAGTTGAGCCTCAGGGCACGCTGAGGTATTTTCAATTTCTGCTTTTTAAATTCATGTTTTCCAAGAAAATCAGCTCATATTTCGAGAAGTGAGTTGAGCCTCAAGACACGTTGAGGTAATTTCAATTTATGTCTCAAAAATCAACTCATATTGCGAGAAATGAGTTGAGCCTCAGGGCACGCTGAGGTATTCTCAATTTCTGCTTCTTAAATTCATGTTTTCCAAGAAAATCAGCTCATATTGCGAGAGGTGAGTTGAGCCTCAAGACACGTTGAGGTAGTTTCAATTTATTTTTCAAAAATCAACTCATATCGCGAGAAGTGAGTTGAACCTCGGGGCACGCTGAGGTAATTTCAATTCCTATTAAATCTAAAATCAACTCATATTGCGAGAAGTGAGTTGAGCCTTGCGGCACGCTAAGGTATTTTCAAATTATATTTTCAAAAGTTAATTCATATTGCGAAAGGTGAGTTGAGTCTTTTTAATTTCTATTTTCAATTTCTGTTTTTTAATTTTTCAAAGATCAACTCATATTGCGAGAGTTGAGTTGAGCCTTTAATTTTCGTTTTTCAAAATCTACTTTTCAAAGATCAACTCATATTGCGAGAGGTGAGTTGAGCCTTTAATTTTCGTTTCTCAAAATCTACTTTTCAAATTATTAACTCATGTTGCGAGAGGTGAGTTGAGCCTTTAATTTTCGTTTCTCAAAATCTACTTTTCAAATTATTAACTCATGTTGCGAGAGGTGAGTTGAGCCTTTAACTTTCATTTCTCAAAATCTACTTTTCAAATTATTAACTCATGTTGCGAGAGGTGAGTTGAGCCTTTTAATTTCTGTTTTTAATTTCTATGTTTCAAAAATCAACCCATATTGCGAGGAATGTGTTGAACCTCTGTTCACCTGCTGAGATTTGGATACCCTGAAGTGCGGTGAAGTAGGTCAAAGTTGCAGGTCCGGTCTCCTTGAAGTTGCAGTAGAGCTGATCGAGGATATCAGATCTTGCCTCGCTAGAGTTACAGAAGAGAAGATCACGAATCTCGTCTCACTGAAGTGATAAAAGAGCAGATTGAAGTCGCAAATTTCATATCCTTAAAGTTACAAGACATATATCAGAAAATGCGGTGGATTGAACCAAAGCTACAAGATGAGATGGACTAGAAGGAAACTATTTGAACAAGAAGAGCACCGATGAAGTCAAGACTCGGCAAGACGGAGCAAAATTGGCCTTTCTTTATGTCTTTGCTCTATTCCCGTTACACGACAATGAGCAAAGAGGGGCAGCTGTTATAGGCCAATTTTGGGCCGTTTATGAGACTCAGGCCCAAATACATTACAATAGGACTTAGCTAACCCCCAACAACTAGACCCTAAGCCCATTAAACCTAACTAAACCCATTCAATAACCCCCAAACCCTTAAACCCAAAACCCAATACACAGAAACCCAATAACCCCAGCTAACCTAAACCCATAACACCAGCCCAAACCCGAATGGCCCACTGAACCTAACCCTAGCCCCCACTTGCCCACTTGCGCCGAACCCCACTCACCCACCACGCCCCATGTCGTCTGACCGGCGACGAAACCCACTAGCACGCCCGACCTCGGCCATCATGCCCCATACCCTGCAAAAACAACAGAAGCAAAGTAGAAGCATAGAATAGCAAAATGATAATAAAGTATGTAAGAAATATAGGCTATAAATAGCCATCAGAACAACAATGTAAGGGCTGGGATTTTGGCATTTTGAAAACACAAGAAAAGAGAATCATTTCCCATCCAGAGCAATAATAATAACATCATCAGTGTTTAGATACAAAAATAACAGCGAAGCAAGTAGATAAAAGACCGAAGAATCAGAAACTAACAAAGCCTAAAGGTTTTTTTTATTTGCATTTTCATTTCGTTTTTAAGCTCATTTTTATAATTCTTACATATTAAAAATATAACACAATATTAAAATAAACAGCAAAAAAAAAAACTAACCTTTTCGATTTTCCGGCCACCGTGTACGGTGGCCGGCGCCGGCACCGGCGAAGCTCCGGCGGCCGTCCGGCTACCGGACCCCTGGCCGGAGTCCCACCGAAGCTCCCTCTCCCTCTCCCCTTTCTTTTCTCTCCCTCTTCTCTCTTTTTTTTTTCCTTTCCCTTTCTCAAATGATTTTTACAAAATTTTTGGCTTTATAGGGGACCAAAACGCACCGTTTTGGTCCCCCCTGTTTATAAACGAAACGACGTCGTTTTGGACGCGGGTCGGGTCGACCCGACCAGCACCAGGGCAGGATCCGCGTGCTTTTAAGCTGAGGGGCTAATTGCGCTTTCAGCCCCTCCGCTTTCTCCTGATTTTCCAATCAGGTTTTTAATATTTTAATTTGGCCCCAGAATTTTGCCCGTTCATCAATCTAGTCTCTCTGTGCTACGCTGCGTTTTGGGTAATAGAGAATATTGCACTTTTGGTCCCCATTGTTTTCACGCGTGTTCGTTTTGGTCCTTTATTTCTTTATTTCTTTTTAAATTCGCCCCGAAATTCTGTTCTTAGGCTGATTTAGTCCTTTTTCGTTTATTTTCATTTTTTTACATATTATTAATATTATTACTAGTATTTTTATTAATATATTAATTATTTTCAAAGTATTATTACTACTAATGATTATTATTTCTAGTTTTAGCATCATTATTAATATTAATATATGTATATTATATATGTATATATTCGTACATTTATATATAGTACTATTTTAATTACTTTATTTTAATATTACTATTATATTATATTCGTTTTTATACTTCATTATATTTCTAATGTTATTATTATTAGTTGTTATTTATTTCTAATATGTATATATCATGTAAATGTTGTAATATTATATGCATTTTTTACATACGTGATGTATATAAGTTCTTAATATTATATTTTATATATATTTAAATATCATTAGTCATATTCTTCTTTTATACTATTATATATATATATATATCTAATATTATAAGGTATGTTTCTAATACTATTATTTATATATATATTTATGTATGTGTGTATGTATTGGTGTAATGTACAAGATAGTTTTATTATCATTTCTAAGGAACGTCGTATTGTATCGTTCTATATATGTTATGTATATATCTTTAATATTACTAGTTATATATATATTTCTTATACATTTCCACATACATATTTTCTTTTATATACTATGTATATATTATATTTTATTATATATTAGTACACATATTTTATTATACGTATGTATATATACTTTTATATTAATATTATTTTAGTATATCATATTATTCATTATTATACTTATTATTTTCACTATTGCCACTTATTATATTATTTCAATATTATGTACTATTTGGTGTACATACATCCTTTATTATGATTATTAGAGTATAAATACATGTTTTTTTCCTAATACATATCGTATATCGTTCATCTGTACTATGTATATACATATACATATTTAACATTACTACACATTGTATTTATTCATGATTTGTCTTTATTTCATTCGCAAATGTCATTGTTATTGTTATTGAATGTTCTAGTATCCCATGTTGATATTTTTATTCATAATGTCATTATTCATATCATTTATTTATTTTTTAAATTCTTACTTTTGGAATCTTTTTCTAATTAATTTAAATACATAAGGCAACATGTCGGTTTAGCACAAAGTCGCTGATTTCATCGCTATGTTGGATGAACATCAATCGACTCGTGTTAAAACGGTATGTCCTTCTCTTAACAATTAAAAATTTCAAACTTCTCGTCTTTTTTATCGGATCATGGCTAAATTTTAATATTGAACTCGTATTTTTGAGAATCAAGACAACTCGTGTTTATGAGATACCAATCTTTGGGCGTCGCGAGGGTGCTAATACCTTCCTCGCGCGTAACCGACTCCCGAACCCTAATTTTTCTCTGGACTTTAAAGTAAACCTAAACTCAGTCTTTTATTTATTTTAATTGGAGATCTAATAGGTGTCCGATCACACCTAGGAAAAAAGGATCGGTGGCGACTCCCTGTTTATTTTAAAAATCAAAATTTAAGATTTCAAGTTTTCAATAGATCGCCACAATTAGCGACCAAACTAAGCTAAAATTTTTTACGTCGTTACATTAAATAATATAATATATATTTTATAACACATAAAAACTAAATCTATAACAATAATAGTATTATAATGTAAATTTTAAAGAAAAATATTAAGATAACTATCTATTAATATTTAATAAATGAAAAAAATATTAAATTAAAAATAATATAATTTTTAAAAAGTTCTTTTCTGTGGAAGTCATTATCAAAAGTATGAACCCTTTTACACGACAATCTAATATGGTCTGACGGTGATGGTAATAAAATTCGTTGTTGGAAAGAATAGTGGATTCCTAGTGTTGGACCTTTGATTAATCATTTACCTGCTTATGCTAATATCAATATTGATTGTTTGCTTAGTGATTTGGTCACAGGAAAAGGCAATTGGAATATTAATTTTTTGCAGGCTTGGCTACCAGAGGAGATTATTCCCCACATTATGGGAATTCCTTCTCCTCATCCAGCTGAAGGACCGGACAGGTTGTCTTGGCGACATACTTCAACCGGATCTTTTTCTGTTAAAAGCGCATACAAGGCGCTAAAGGAGGATTCTTGGAGCTCTAGAGACGAATTATGGAAGAGAGCATGGAAAATTCCGGGTCCGCAAATAGTTAGCTTCTTTTTTTGGACAGTGCTAAAGTAGAGACTCCTCACCAATGTGGAAAGAGTGAGGCGTGGTGTAACACCCCAAACCCGTGACTGTCACCGGATTTGACCACGAGGTGTTACCAGGCTTACTTTACTTATTCCTCTCTTGGAAAATTTTTTTTTGTTTTCCTTTTTCTGTTCCAGGCAGGCTAGTTAACTGCGTCACTGCCACCTTAAAAATCATATCTCGAGTTCCAGAACTCGAAAACCAAATCCGTAAATTTTCCCCGAATTTAGACTCATATATCCATCCATAGATTTATTTCTAGAATTTTTGGTCGGGCCAATTGGTACAGTTTATTAGTTAAAGTCACCCCTGTTTCAGGGTTTGACTACACTGATCTTTGCGCATTACGACCTGGATATCATCTCGTACAGAGCTCTAATGATCATTCCGTTTGATTCTAATGAAACTAGACTCAAAGGGGAATCTATGCATATAAGGCATGACTTATAATTGTTTCTGGATAATTTATGGTAAATTTTCAAAGTCGAAACAGAGGATCCAGAAACTGTTCTGGCCCTGTCTCACGAAATCTTGAATATCTCTCAAAATACAGCTCATATGGTCGTTTCGTTTCGTCCATATGAAAATAGACCCATCAAGCTTCGAGTACATAATTTTCTTAGCAATTAATTCCACTTCTACTATTTTTGGTGATTTTTCGATCTCATATCACTACTGCTGTCCGCAACAGTTACTGCAGTAGACTATGCCAATTTCATGAATCTTTCCTTGGCCTTACTAATCATTCATCATACATGGCACAACTATGGCCACCTTATCAAAATTAAGGTTTCTAAGACCCGTGGCTATAGGTTCTAGCATCCCACTCAAACGACCACATAGGCCATTTTCACATGGCTCAAAGTTTACAACCCAAAATTCAACAAAACAAAATAGCCCATACATGCCAAATGTTCTCCTAGGTTGACTAAGAAGACAATACCAAAATTGCTCGCCGGTGTGATGACTTCGTTGACGGCTCCGAGTACACAAAATGGACTAGTCCAAGAGACCTAAAATGGGTGACAAGAAAAACACCGAGTGAGTTTATAACTCAGTAAGTCATAAGTATTTGACAACCATCCATTAATAAAATTATCACAACATGAAACAATAAACGAGGTTAGGTACTCCATCCATATCGAAACTATACCATAATTCCTCGGACCTTTCGGTTCAATCTCATACCAAGTCATACATCCACATTTCATATTCTATTCAATAAGATATTTGAGGCATTTTTACACACCAACTCATTTTCACCACAATCATACAATTGCAATCATCACATAGATTTAAAGCTTACCAAGCTCATCCCCGAGCATGAACGTATTTCCTATTCGTCATGAGCTCAAGGTACTTACCGATCCGCTGTCCATACTCAACTCGATGGAGACACACCCTCCATATAATTGTTCGATCGGAGATATATATATATATATCTATATATATAGTGTACGCACACACAGTGCTTAATACTCGATTTCGCACACTTAGTGCCATGCGATTTAAGCCCGCACACATAGTGCCATACCCTTCGAGCTCGCACACCCAGGTCAGATATTTCCAGCATGCACACTTAGTGCCATATATTTCCAGCATGCACACTTAGTGCCAATCTCGTCACCGTACACACGTATTGCCCGCACACTTAGTGCCGAAAGTAAACTTTCTACACATTTCACTATTTCTTTTACATTCAACAAATGTCATCACTCCATACACATACATTTTCATTTATATATATATATCATCCCATTAAACACAATTGCATAGATTTTACAATCATTTAAGCAATATCAAACATATGTGCTTAATGACTTACCTTGTGTTGGGTAAAACAGTCCAAGTCGGCTACTCGATGACCTTCGTCTTTCCCTTGCTTGATTCTCCTTCTTTAACTCCTTGAGCTTAATCAATAAATCAACTAGTTTAACCATCTTGCTAAACATTCATAATTCAATTACACATGCATATGTATGTATGTGTATTCGGCAACCATTCTCACTTATTACCCATTTAGTCAATTATCTAAGCCAAGATAAGGCTTCAATACAGTTGCCTCTAACCGAATACATGCACACCAATCTACTTCATTTGGCCGAATATGCATGTCTATGTTGAGGCCAATTTTACACTTAATACCACACACAAAAAAAAAAACAGCATGCATTTTACTAACTAACGCATTACATATTATAGCTCAATATACATCTCTCATTTACTACATAACCGAAACATCATCACAAGCAAATATACACCTTGAAATAGTATATAGATGTCATACCTGTGACAGCCCAAAATTGACCCTAGTCGGAATGTGGTTTCGGGACCACAAAATCGAGGCATAAAAATAATTTAAAATTTATTTTGATGCCTATAATATGTGTGTGCTCATGTGTGACATTTTTTGATGATTGATTTAGTGTTATAAATGTGAATTTCACTAGAAGGGACTTAGTAGTGAATTTTGAAAGTACGATAGGGAAATGTGTGATGACTAATTAAAGCATGCATGCAAAACAATGGACTTGCATGTCAAATTCCCCTTTTATAGGTGGTGGCGGCCATAGCAAGGAATTATGGGCAAAGAAAACATGTTATGACATGTTTTGTTAATGCATGATGTATTAAGTGATAAAATAATTAGATGTGGGAAGAGAAACAAAAAAAAATGTGTGTAGCATTCTTTCCCCCATTGCCGTGTAACTAAGAAAGAAAAACAAAAAATTGTTCATCTTTTCCCTCCTTCTTTGGCCGAAAATTCTAAGAGGAAGAAGAGATTTTGCTTCATTTTCTTTGTTTAGAAGAGATCTAGAAGGAGATTTGGCTAAACTTGCATCAAGATTAAGGTATGTATGAGGTTGTGTTATGAGTTTCATGCATGTTTTAGTTGCTAACTTGATGTTCATGTTAGCCATGGTTCAAATCCTTGTTATGCCATGGAAATGGTATTTGGCCAAAGTTGTTATTGTGTTAAAGCCATTGCATGCTAAATGTGAAGCTTGCTAATGATGCATGCAATGATGGATTGTCTACTCTTGAAATTTCTTTGTAGCAATCTTGAGTAAGACATTGAGTTTTCCTTTTGTTTAACCATGACCGAAGTTGAAAGGGGCATGATTGTGATGTATTCGCCATGAATCATTCATGAGCATGGTTTATGCTTCTTGCATGTTAGTTAAAATTTGTGCTTTGGATGGTTATGGACACCTTGAAATTCGCCTTGCACCTATATGTGTATATATGTTTGCACATGATATTTTGGTGATGAAGAAAGTGATAAATATGTTTGTTTAAAGAAGAAATTTGTTGAAGAATGTTGTGAAATTTGCATGTACATTCGCCTAGTACATGTATAGGGTGAAAAACCTTGAAATTATTTTTGATTTTGTGTATTTATGACCATGTATAATCGGCCACATGAGTAATTTGAGCACTTGATGTTATGTTAAAATTCTTGAGCTTAAATATATGGATGTATGTATATGTGGCCATATAATGGCGATTTGGTTCAAAGGTTGAATGATAAATTATAATAAAGTGAGATGATATGAGATGCGAATGTGATTGACTAGTAAACATTATTGAGAAAAATATTGAATACTTCTACTTGTATTCGTTAAGCTCAAGAGCAAAGGGAGCTAAATCCGATAAAGGGAAGGAAAAAGTGATCGAATAGCCGTTGAAGCCGTTCGACAACATCCAAGTAAGTCCTCAAGAAATGACCCTACTCAATTATGTGAAATGAAATATGGATGTGTAATGATTATTGAATTATGTGTGTATGAGTATTTGAATGATACCTGTGCTAAGTCCCAAGGCGATTATGCTAGTGATATATTTGTGTTTGAGCCTTAGTAACGAAAATGAAACAAGGATGTGTAATGATTATTGATGTATGTGTGTGCATGAGCAATTGAATGATATCCGGCTAAGTCCCAAGACATTTATCTTGGTAATTATATCCGGTTAAGACCGAAGGCAATTGTGCTAGTGACTACATCCGGCTAAGACCAAGGCATTCGTGTGAGTTGTTAAATCCGGGCTAAGACCCGAAGGCATTCGTGCGAGTTGTTAAATCCGGGCTAATACCCGAAGGCATTTGTGCAAGTCGTTCTATCCGGGCTAAGACCCGAAGGCATTCGTGCATGTGGTTATATCCGGTCGTATTCCGAAGAAGCTTGGGCTGGAGGTAAGCGTTGGTTGCTGTAATAAATTTAATTAGTACGCTCGAAAAGCCCAAAGGATAAGGTATGTTTATATGTGCATTGGAAAAGTCGATATGTTTGAGTAACATTCGCTCAATCGACTAACGAGTTTTCAGCTATTGAATTGGTTGATATCTTGTGAAAGTATATAATGATGAAGTGTGAAGTAAGTATGATTATGTGAATGTGTATTAATGAAATGATTCATTTGGCTATGTGAATGTAATGCTTAGTTAAAGCTGATTTTATTGCTTGAGACTTACTAAGCATAAAAATGCTTACCCCGTTGCTTTGGCTCTCTGTTTTATAGATTTTGCTCGTTAGCGATCGGATTCGGGATCATTAAAGTCGAAGTCATCTACACTATCAAAGCCTCCATTTTGGTATAATTTTGGTTGAACTTTGAAATGGCATGTATAGGACTACCCTATTGTTGAAGGTCATGTACCTTTCGGTTTTGTGTAAGCTTGGATAGCCATGCGAAAATGGCTTATATACGTTTTTAGTATGATTCTATAATCGTTTGTATGATGATCATTATGGGGTATGGAATTGTTTTGAAAAGATTAGCCATTGGAATGGTTAATCATGATCACACTTTATGCTATGTATGCAAAAAGGGCCAATTGAATCGTGGAAATCATGAAATAGGTAAAGGTTACCTTGAAAACAGATGCTGGCAGCAGCAGTGGCATGGTTTTGAAAAATCACCAAAATTTTTAGGAATGGTATTAAATAGTGAATAAGTTATTTAATTGAACCTTGATGAGTCTACTTTCATATGGAAGAAACGAAACGGTCATAGAAGTTACATGTTAAGAGATATTAAAGTTATTGTGAGACAGGGCCAGAACGGTTTCTGGGTCCCCTGTCGCGACTTTAAAAATTTACTATAAATTATCCAGAAAGAATTAGAAGTCATGCCTTATATGTGAAGATTCCATTTTGAGTCTAGTTTCATTAGAAAGAAACGGCACCAGTATTAAAGCCCTGTACAGAGAGATATTCAAGTTGTAGCGCGCGAAGGTCAGAGCAGTCGATCCCTGTAACATGGGTGACTTTAACTAATAAAATGTACCAATTGGCCCGACCAAAAATTCTAGAAATAAATCCATGGAAGTATATATGAGTCTAAATTCAGGGAAAATTTACGGAATCAGTTTCCGAGTTTTGAAACTCGAGATATGATTTTTAAGGCGACAGTGACGCAGTTTTCCAGCCTGTCTGGAAATGCCAAGTTGGTCGGTGCTTTAAGAGGATTTAGCTCGTTAACCCCTCGCGTCCGACACCGGCGATGGTCTCGGGTTCGGGGTGTTACAATACCAATTCATCATGTGCAAACACATATTCATGTAGGTGCAAGGGCCGAATCTCAAGTTGTTTATATCCAAATATAAACACATGTCCAAAGCTCAAATCTTACCTACCATGCAACATGCATGAATCATACTTATGGATATACCATGACCGAATACATCACAACACCATAATTTTGGTCATGATTAAGCAAAGAACTTAATGTCTTACTCAAAAATACTAAAAAGAAAGTCCAAGAGCCATCAATCCCCCATCACATATACCATTAACAAGCTTCATATTTAACATGCAATGGCATTAACACAAAATCCACCTTGGCCAAATACCATCCCCATGATATAACAAAGGTTTGAACCATGGCTAACATGAACATCAAGTTAGCAACTAAAACATGCATGAATCTCATGACACAACCTCATACATACCTTAATCTTGATGCAAGTTTAGCCAAATCTCCTTCTAGATCTCTTCTAAACCAAAAATAGAGCAAAAATCTTTTTTTCCTCTTAGAAATTTCGGCCAAAGGAAGGAGGGAAAAAGATGAACAAATTTTTTTGTTTTTCTTTCTTACCTACACGGCAATGGGGGGGGGGGATGCTACACTCACACACTTTTTTTTTTGTTTCTCTTCCCACATCTTAATTATTAATCATTTCTCTCATCATCCATTAACAAAACATGTTTTAACATGTTTTCTTTGCCCATAAACCATGTCATGGCCGGCCACTAAGCTTCCTTTGGGGAAATTTGACATGCAAATCCTTTATTTTTGCATGCATTATCAACTAGTCATCACACATTTCCCCATCATACTTTCAAAGTTTACTACTAGGTCCCTTCTAGTGAAATTCACATTTATAACTCTAAATCGAAACATCAAAAATGTCACACATGAATTAACACATATCATAGGCATCAAAATAAATTTTAAATTATTTTTATGCCTCGGTTTTGTGGTCCCGAAACCACATCCCGTCTAGGGTCAATTTTGGGCTGTCACACGTGGTTTAGCGGTCAACGCCTCTTGTTTGATGTAGACATGTTTCTGAGGACATTCTGCATATCATTAGAGATTGTACTGTGGCTAAGGAAGTCTAGAAACAAGTTTTTCCAAGAAACCAACAACACTTTTCTTTCTCTAATCCTCTGCACGATTGGATTTCTTTTAATTTACAGGATACTTCGATGCTTCATGGTGGGGAAATCAGCTGGGCTTGCCTTTTTGGGTTATTAGCTTGGTGTCTGTGGAAGAATCGTAACTTGTCCATTTTTCAAAGGAAGTCATGGAGTTCCAATGAAATCATTAAAGTCTCCATGTGTTGGGCTAAACATGCGACTCTGGAGTCTAGAAATGGCTTGAGTGATAATATTGTTTCATTCCATGGGGAGCCTACACCCAAGGATTGGATTTTTCTTAATAATGATGGTGTTGTTTCTTAATGTTGGAGGAGTGGTCAGGGATAGTAATGGCAATTGGGTGATGGGTTATAACCGATTCCTAAGGAAATGTTCGATTTTTGACACAGAACCATGGGGCATTTTGGATGGCTTAAAGCTCATCCAATGCTGAGGTCATAACAACGTACTTATTCATTCTGATAGTTTAGAGGTAGTCAAAGCTATTCATGAAAATGTTTCGAAGAGTTCAACCTCTGCTCTGGTCAGAAGAATACACCGGATTTTGTCCCAAGAAAGCCAATGGATTCTATGACACATTCCTAGGGAAGATAATAAATGCGCAGACTATCTTGCTAAATTGGCTTTTGAAAGAGAGGAGGTTTTACGCCTGTCTAAGTCTCCCCCAGATGACGTGTTAGATTTCTTTAAGTCTAATAAAGAGAGGACCATTGCACCTCTCGAATATTCCTTGTAATTTAACTTTGTTATATTTTCTTTTTTCACAAAAAAAAAAAAAAAGACTTGGGTTAGCCTTTAACAAATATAAGCATACTTTGAGTAAAATTTTAAGCTCATATAGCGAGTTAGGTCAGACTTACACAAGAATAAAGTATATTAATATTATGCTTAAATCTGGCCTGATCTATAAACATCTCTATCATTGATAAATTAATTTTTTTTTATATTATAGATCAAATCCATATTTTATATTTGTTTTACAATCAATTAAACTGATACTCCCGAAATCTATTACTACGTCCCTTAATAATATTATCTTTAAAGTTAAAGTTTGAATTTTTTTCATAAAAAAGTAACTTGTACGTGCAAAGGAAGTACCATTACTTGGTTAATGATTTTAATTTTGTTGTGCTCGAAGCACGAAGATGATCCGATAGGCTAATAAAGGAAGTTTGCTGTCTTACACTCGCACACATGCAATTGTAATACATTGTGTAATAATGACAACTACCAACTTTTTATTTTTGGTTTTCAAGCTTGTTTTGTAGTAAGCTACAAGTTCCCAACTCAGTTTCTAAGACCATTAAATGTAGGGTTTACCACCATCCTTGTTAGTGCCCATTAACTATGGTAAAGCATATAACATTGTTCCGTTTCTAAAGCCATTCATTATTTTCTATTCATTTCTAATATTCAACATTCAAAAGTATAGCAACTGCTTATAGTAGTAAATTACAAGGATGATGATTTTACAATATATATGCACACACGAAAATTAAGACAATGAAAGAGACATTTAACTTGAGATTGGTGTTACGTTAGTCAACAATATTCTTTAATTGATTGATAAAAGAAGCTTGGGACGTGTGTTGGTACACCATGGTTCGGCCAATAATATCACCATTAATAAATAGAAAAATTCACCAAATAGCTTCATAACCGATTCCGTAAATACAAACGGATGCATACATAGGTGTATAAAAATTATTGGCCATATCTAAAAGGTTGATGCCATCAAGCATGATTAGCATTTATGGGTATCTTTGAATAGAAGAAAAGGGTGGGTCATGGATGATTTCAGAAGCTACTGGGTTGATAATGCTACCAAGTATATACATGCAAAGTTCCCTTTTGAAATGAGATTAATCGCGATTATTAATGCAAGAAGTTGATAAGTAAGGTGGATAGGGTGGTGGACTGTTAGATATATATATTATCCATTTAATGAAGCAAAAGGAAATTATGAGGCTTAGGTTGAGTCCAAACTACTCTCTGCAAATTATGTGTTTCTCTTATTTATCTTTGTTTACTTCATGATAAAAGATAATCAATGCAGTGTAGACGTGTAGTGGAAGGTGTTAAATATCATGTCCTTTTTGTGGCTTTCAATATCAGTACAATTATTACTGCAACGACTTTTATGCTTTGTTAGATACTTCGTTGCTTTACAATCACATTTATAATTGTGATGGCAGTAAGCGATTATGGAAGGTTTCTTTTTTATACTGAAAAATAATTGATTGAGCCAAATATAGTATAATGTTGATTTCATTAGGTTTTTGGGTACTTTAATTTTTGCATACGAGGTGGTAAATGGGTATTATTATTTACTTAGTTGCCTGTCATCCGAACATATATATTATATGTGGATGGTATTGGTGGTAATGCCAAGAACATGTGCAAGCCATATTCATTAAATCTGATTCTGTGACTTAATCTTTGGAAACCAGCATGACTTCTATTTTCTATTAATTAATTGAAGTTCTGAGTTGGGAGGGCAATGTTGTATCAGTGTGAATACCCGTCACTTTAGGCATAATTGTAAAATTTACCCTTAATGTTTCTGGATTTTTTCACTTTGACCCTTATTTTTTTTTTCTGATTCTCTTCCACAACGTTGCAAAATTTTTCAAAAAAAGGCCACAGTTAGAGGAAACTATTAGTCAACTAATGGTCAACAATTTTGTCTAACGTGGCATGACACCTCATCGATTACCACGTGGTGGCATAAAACTCTTAATGGCTAGGACACGTGGTGGTTTTGGGTGCTACTTTGAAGACGTTGAGGGGTATTTCAGGGTGTGATCCGAATCAATATGTTGAAAGAGAAGAGAAAGGTGGACCATTTAATAGCTTTTTCGACCCACGGCGGCACCGACATGCAGCGATAGCGGTGGCTGTGAGTTAAAGTAAGAAATTGAAAATACAATTAAAAAAAAAAGCAAGTTTTAATTTAATCTGGTTTTCTAAGAATCGATTTATACAGGAAATTGGAGAAAAGGAATCAGATACAACCAATGGAAAGTCGAATACAAGAAGACCAAGCATTTAGACACATCATCAATGTCACCAAAAATTTTAACATTATACCTAAAAATTATAATAGTTGAGTCAATTTTCTATAAAAAAATATATAATTCAACTAAAATTTAAAGGTTGAGAGTAAAAATCACCTTTAAAAATTTAATGCAAAATTAACAAAAGGAAATCAACATTATAGGCTAAATATATTGCCTATTTATAAATATTGATACGAAGAGAGAATACCAATCTAGTCCCAATTGGGAAAAAATATAATATTGAATGCTTTGGATAGAATCAATCTATAATCTATTGGCATGATGAAATATTGTGTTAGAAATTATATTTTCCTATTTTAAATTTAATAAAATTGTTCATATATAAATCTTCCTAAAGAAATTAACTCCCATATAAAACAGTACAAATATATATATATTTATAAATGTTGAATTTCCTGTCTTTTTGTCTGCCTTCGATTGTAAAATCTAAAGGGTAAAAATTTGAAAACAATGATTACTTATAGACCTATGGTCATGTTAACGATAAACCAATAGCTGAATTTTGGTTCCAAGTCGTGCCGGTCATTTCTTGAGCACATTGAGGCATCTCTAGTCTTCAATTCCTTTGTCCACGTATCATCGATATTTTCAAATTCTACTTATATCAAATTAGGTTCCGTAAGAAATTTATGTGGACTTTAGAGAGAGTCGACGTTGCATGTGGTTGTAACACATATGAATTGTAAAATTTAAAAATGTTCAAATTCTCATAAAAATACATAATTTAATTTTAGTCTCAAAAAATAATTTTACTTTCGCCCGATATTGAGAAAGTGGTGGTGTTAGAATTCGCTTGCTTCATTTACGAGATGCGCCTTCCTCACTCCCAAACCTCCTGCATGTTGTGGTCTGCATAGTTGGTCCCAACTAGATAGACATAACTTTCTTTTTTAAGTTATTTTAAGTTAACTAGAAAACATGAATGATCCTGTCAATTTTCTCCGTTATGTGTATTGGTGCCTTGGCACACAGGGAGTAGAGGGGAATAGATTAGAGTGGATCATATTAATGTTAGCCAACCTCCTTGAGATAGGAGTTGGATTTTCACTCAGTTAGTCTATTCAGAATTATTTCAAATGTCTCTTATATGATACCCCTAATAATTTCCCGATTGATTTACTTGTTGAACTCCTAAAATTCCCAAAGAGCCATCGGTCTTTTCTAATCATGGCCCGACTTATTCAAACTTCATTGGTGTTTGCGTTTGTATCTTAACCATATTGGCCTTGAGAACTGTTGTAATTAAGGGCAGTTAGTAGTTGTGGACGGTGACCTTTGCTTTGTCCTCCATAGCCCTTAATTAATTTACATATTAAAAAAATATAAATTAAAAGAGAAAAAGGGTTTCAACATGACACTTAAGTCGATTGAGCCTTCATTTTTTTAAAAAAAGGATAACAAAGTTCATTATAGTGCAGCTTAGGTACGTTAGCCAAAATTATATATATTTATGATTCACCAAGGAAATCCATCATATAATATTTTCCTAATATATATGCATCATTAGTCATTGGAGGGTTTCATGAAGACTAAAACCTATGCATAAATAAATAAAATAATTGCATGAATTTGAAGAATAAAATCAAGATAAAAAAACTACATCACAATTAACATGCAAGGCATAATATAAAAGTAGGGTTGACAAGTTCTTTATAATAGAATATTGTATTATAAATGACTTATGTTTATAATATACTCAATCTTACTGTATAAATCAATAGATATATGTAATAACTTTTTTTTAACACATGATTTTCTCCAGTTTTGGAGTTAATTTTGACTGAAAGTAAAACTTGTGGAACAGTATTCTTTTCCAAACACAAAATTCCAACTTGAAAATTATTTAAGAGATATCAAATTCTTTATTGTTTTAATCTACTTACTAAAGGGAATTTCCGACTTTCTTCAATAACTGCTAGCTAGCTAAGATCCTTTTTTTTTTTTTTTTTTTGTTTCATGTGAGCATTTAATCACATCATGTCGTTTGCATGTATAAATAAGCAGAAACATGATTGGGGGAAATACAAAACAATTCCTTTTTGGATTTCTTCCCTTTTCATTCTTTCCATAGACAAAAATTGCTGAAAGAAATCAAGAAAAGGAAAGCATTATATAATGGAAACGATTGTCTTTCCTTTTTCCTCAAAGTTTTTGTGGGCTAAATATCTTTTGGTATTTGCTCTCTTCATCTCCGCAAAGGCGTTGATTAAGCTACCTATAAATGGAACCATCCCTGCTGTAATTGTGTTCGGGGATTCCATTGTTGACGCCGGTAACAACAACGATCTCAACACTGTTATTAGGTGCGATTTCCTCCCTTACGGCCAAGATTTTGCCGGGGGTGTTCCCACCGGAAGGTTTTGCAATGGCAAAGTCCCTTCTGATTTAATAGGTATAAATATAATCTCATTATAATCTCGCTTTTTTTTTTACATGATATAGTACTTATATCTCTCCTTGCTTCATCGTCTTGTTTAAAAAGGGCTAATTTCAATAAATGTCCCCCAAACTATAACACATTTTAATTTGATCTTTAAACTTCAAACATTTTAATTAATTTGATCTTTAAACTTCAAACATTTTAATTAATTTGATCTTTAAACTTCAAAAATTTTAATTAAGTCCTAAAAATATTAGTATTGTATTAATCAAACTCTTCCTTCAACCCAGTGTTGTGCAATTAACCCTATTTATAAGCTACCTTTAGTTGCTTTTTATCTAAGAGAAAATCGACCTGGAAATTGAAATATATATGGTGTTAGGTAATTAACAGTTGAGAGGGCAAAACAAAGAAAAAGAACAATAGATGTCATACATAATCCTTATAACCGCAAAAAGGTCAGCATTTGCATTTATGGACTCGATTATACGAAACGCTAGCTAGCTAGAAATGTATCTAAAATCACCTCAATTTGATTAACTCATTGCAGCTGAAGAATTGGGAATTAAAGATATAGTGCCAGCATATTTGGATCCTACATTGAAAACCCAAGATCTCTTAACTGGAGTAACCTTTGCTTCTGGTGGCACCGGATATGATCCTTTGACTCCCAAACTAGCGGTACATTTACAATTTCTTCTTTATTTTATTTGTTTATGCCCAAAATCTGATTTTAGTTACTTTACTATGCTCAATTATGAGATTGGTCTCTTTAATTTGTCATTTGATCTCTTTACTTTTGTTTAGTTCAAATAATTAATTCCATTAATTACTAGAGCTAAAATGTTAGATTTTTTTTTTCCTTAAAAATGTCCCTTCCAACTCATCATGATAATATGATTTTTTTTGGAAGGTGTGTTTTTTAAAAATTCATGTCAACATTTTAACTAAATTGACTATGTCATATTATATAAGTAAAGGATCACATTATGTTAAATCAAAAGTAAAGGATCACATTATGTTAAATCAAAACACATGAACTAAATCTTAAATTTTGTAGGATCAAAATTATAATTCCAACTTTGTTTAATATTTATATTTTTCACGTTGTAATTTTTTTTCCCAAATTCTCAGTCAGTAATATCGTTGGGAGAGCAGTTAAACTACTTCAAAGAATACATAGGGAAGTTGAAAGCCATTGCTGGAGAAGAGAAAACAAATTTCATCTTAGCAAAGAGTATGTTCCTTGTCGTAGCAGGTAGCGATGACATTGCCAATACATACTTTGTTCTCCGTGCCAGGAAATTGCAGTACGATGTTCCTGCTTATACTGACTTAATGGTTAACTCCGCTGCTGAGTTTGTTAAGGTAATCGATTAATGGTTAAATTCAGATTTTAGTGGCTATAAGTGCCATTAGTTAGCCTAAATGAGGTATAGCTGACACTGCCAACTATTTTGGATATTTAGTTAAAATGCTTTCATGAATTTTTTCCTTAAAAACATAATAACATTTTATTTTTGTGTTGAAACGGTTGGTATTAAAAAATAAGGACTAAATCTCAAATACGCAAAACTAGAATTTGAGCTTAGTAATAAAATTTCTTTTTTAACACAATTTAATGAATTTGATTGGAATTTAATTAAAGGAACTATATGGCTTGGGAGCAAGGAAAATTGGGGTATTCAGCACACCACCAATCGGATGTGTGCCATCACAAAGAACTTTAGGTGGAGGAATTGAAAGGGAATGTGCTGAAGATTACAACGTAGCAGCTATATTGTTCAACAAGAAGCTATCTTCCGTGTTGAATTCCTTTAAGACAAGCATACCTGATGGCAGATTTGTGTACATAGATGTCTACAACCCTCTGCTTGGTCTGATCCAAAACCCTCAAAAAAATGGTACTCGAAAACAATTCATATTTCTTTGGATTTTTCTTCAAATTCAAAACAATGAAAATTGTTGATTTTGGTTGTAACCTGTTGGTGTTTTCTTTTCCAGGCTTTGAGGTTGTAGACAATGGGTGCTGTGGAACAGGGAACATAGAGGTGGCTATCTTGTGTAATAAGCTCAGTCCATCGACATGTACGGATGTGTCTAAGTATATCTTTTGGGATAGTTATCATCCAACAGAGAAGGCTTACAGGGCATTGGTTACGTTAATCCTTCAGAATATAATTGGCGATTTCTTTTGATGAATGTTTTATGTTTCTCATTTTTTATCCCCATAAATGGTTGCTCTTTAATAAAGTATTTGTGACCATATGTATTGTGCATCTTTATTCAAGTCAAATTAATTGTGTAATAATTATTGATAAAATGTCAATTTATATTTTTATTTATTCCGTTTTTCCAATGTTCATATTTGTGTTTTTTATAATTATCTTTATTTCCTTAATTATTAGAACCTCGTGAGCTTTTGGTAAATGGTATCTTATACATTTAGGAGATAGATTTTCAAAGTTAATTTTCTAGCTTTTGGTTGAAATGGTAAAATTAAGAGGTTTTAGGTTCAAATCTCATGGTTTAATTTTCATTATGTATGTGTATTTGACATAAATACACTAAAAAATAATATTTATTACTTAAAAAGACTTTTGATAATTTTATAACTTAGTTTCAAACTTAATCAAATACTTTATAATAATATAATATAGGAATAAAGTTCAAAACTACACACGAACTTCGATTTTATGAAAATTTATACATAAAAAGTTGATTTAATTCATATTTCACACACCACTAACACTATTATTAATATTGTTATATCCTCTGTCGAGGGGACACATGTCAACCTAAAGAAGCATCGTTGACTCTATATTAACCACCCATCCCACCTTAACTGTATTAAAAATGAAATTCAAAATAAATAATTATTCTATTTAATATATAAATTTAAACTCAAAAAGGCACTCGTTACCAAAACTCATAAATGCTTCGTTTAAGTAATAAATAATACTTCATTTAATTCATTCAAAATTATGATAAATAAAGTTGTTGGTACAGTTTAATTCATTTATATAAAACATATTTTAGTGCCAACAAAATACTTTAATTAAATACAATATGTTGCCAAATGCTCTCCAATATTAATGATGCGGATGACATGTAACTATCGATACTGGTTTTGGTTGAATCTCACAATCTAATTAATCTGGTAGCTACCGGAAATAACAAAAAAGCAAAGAGACATATACATCAACCATGCCAGCTTGCGTCGTCATATATCTATATAAAATTGAATCGATTATGACAAGCATATCCGTTAATGTTTCTCCAATCAACGCTATGGATTATAATTGAATGGTCACGCCTTTATTTTTAAAGTATATAGTATACTGATTATGATGTACGTTGTCACACCCAATCCAATTCTCCAACAGTTAGGGCATTTAAGACGTAAATGAACATGCACGCATACATGGAACAGTGATTAATAAATAATGTGTGAGATTAAGGTTTCAAATTGAGTGTACAATCTTATCATATTGAACTCAACCGCGGGGCTCTCTAAATAAAGCGTGTTGGATGCAACACTGGCCAAAATCCACAGTCTATAATTAGCCGTAAATGAACATGCATCTTCCACAAGTCTGTTGATTGAAGTTTTGTTTTTCTTATTTGGTTTTTAAGGTATAATTATGATTTTAATCCCACTTTTTCTACTATTATAATGCTTACTGTTGTTGAAGTGATGACAATCTTAATTAAGGAATTTGTTGATATGTAAATACATTATTAGTTGAACATTATTAACTAAATTTTCATATAATCTTAATTGTGTGTGTTCAAATATCAATATTATCACTTCAATGACAAGAACAATCAGTTTTATCAATTTGGGTTTACTGATAATCTTATAAATGTAAAGGACTAATTTATACCAAAATAGGGAGAAACCTCAGCATTGTAGAGGGGCTAAAACTAGTATTAGAGCGAGTTTTAATAGCTTTATGGTATTGGTATACGTAATCGATAATCAAAGCTAATGAAGGGTTCCTATTTAAACTTGGAATGCGTTTGCATCTTGGTTTGGCATCTATGTAAAGGAGAAAGAAATACAAATCACTAGGATTTGTTTTATGTGAAAATGCCTGTGCCTGCAACAGCTTTATGTTTAATTCTTGTTTTGTTTAGCACAAGAAATGCTGGTGGAGTTTGTCTTGCCTCAAATAAAATAACATTTCCAGCTCTTTTTGCATTTGGAGATTCAATAGTAGATACGGGTAACAACAACAAGCGCTTTACAATAGCAAAAGCTAATATCCCACCCTATGGACGAGACTTTCCTGGTGGAGCTGCAACTGGAAGATTTGGAAATGGAAAGGTGTTCTCTGATTTATTGGGTACTAAAGTTTTACCATTCATTTGTATCAGTCTATGATTCCTAAAAAAATTCAAAGGTAGGTCCATTTTTAATTCATATTGTTGTCCTGATTGCCTGCCTCCAACAGCTGAAGGTCTGAGAATAAAACCTTTATTGCCTGCATATCTTCACCCGGTTCTTCAAGGTGAAGATCTAGAAACAGGCGTAAGCTTTGCTTCAGGTGGTTCAGGATTCGACGAATTTACAGTGAAATTACAGGTTCCTTGTAATTTCTCTATGCGTGCATGCATGATATTCAATTAATTAATTGTGCTTGTCTCCTTTGGTATGCAATCAGAATGCTTTATCCATTAAGGATCAGCTGAATCTCTTCAAAGAATGCGTTAGAAAGCTTGAAAGAGGCATCGGACAGGAGAAAGCTAATGCCACCATTTCCAAGAGCTTGTTTCTGGTATCACAGGGCAACAATGACATTGCCATCACTTATTTCTTATTCCATTTTCTATATGACATTGATGCATACACAACACAACTGGTTAACTCAGCTTCATCTTTTATTAAGGTAAAAATATTGGTTATGCTCTATTTTTTCAATTAAAAAAAAAAAATTAAAATTAATTAAATCTCCCTTGGTGGTTTAAGGATATGTATGAACTAGGAGCAAGGAAGTTTGCATGTCTAAGCCTTATACCATTGGGATACTTGCCAATTTCGAGAACATTTGGTGGAGGATTTCAAAGAAACTCTGTAGATTGGCTCACCCAAGCAGCAGTGAAGTTCAATTCTAAGCTGGAACATGAACTGAACCATCTTAACAGTAACCTTCCTGGAACTAGGATACTCTATATTGATATCTATAACCCTCTAGTTGATCTCATTCAAAATCATAAAAAATATGGTAAGACTTGGTATAAACTTTAAAAGAAGCTAATATAATATTAGTGGTAATTTAATTTTTGCATGCAGGTTTTGAAGATTCTAGCCATGGTTGCTGTGGGACGGGGTTGATAGAGCTAAATTATGGGTGCAATGAATTATTGAGTTCCTTTACATGCTGCAATTCATCGAGTCATGTATTTTGGGACGCGGGGCATCCCTCGGAAAGAGCATATAGGATGATAATCTCACAACTCGTGGACAACATTTCGCACCAGCTTTTGGATATTTAAATTCAAAGGGTTTCCTCATATTTTTAACCTTGAAACTCACTTCATCATAATTCAAGCAGGTGGAATATAAAATAGGGTTGGAAACTTTTCTATAATAACACATTTGTAGATAAAATATTGAAATGTGATGAAAGCTCTTTATTTCTCACTTTTATCCAGTTTTTACCCCCATAAAAGGATGCACTTTATTTTTTTTTATGAATAATTATTCCTTTAATTCCGTATTTGGGATCATATGTATTGCCTATAATTTTATCCAGGTCAAGTCAATTGTGTAATTTCCATTTTGTATAAAAATAATTGACAAAACCCCAGTTTATATTTTATTTTTAAAATTTAAAATTATGTGATGAGACAAAATAGTGCATCAATTATAAAATACACATAATCCCGTACGATTATATTAGAATTTATCCAATTTGACAAAAGATTAATTAATTTTTTTAAAAAGGGCAAACTGAAAATTCGTAAAAATTAGAGATATATCTGTGATTATGCATAATTTTTAAAGGAAGTAAATGGAAAAATAAATTGATAAAAATTTCTCTAGTGCTCTCAATTTTAATATTGAGTAAATTGATCACTTTAAAAAATTAAAGTAAATTAATCCCTTCAATTTCAAAAGTAAGTAATTATAGACAATTAATTATAACATTAATTTTTCAGTCAATTGTCATAATTTTGATTGGCATAATAAACTAAGCCCTTGATGTTTACATATTTTGTCAAATTGATTGATTTTAAAAATTATCTTAAAGAAAATGTATAAAATTTTAAAAATTTAAAAGATTCAAAAGAATATTTATAAAAAAAAACTTTAGTTTCAAATAAAAAGAATGTGTAATTTTGAGGCTTAAATTTATTATTATGTTAGTTAAAATTAAGTAAAACTGATGAAAATATAAATTTTATGATTAATTATACTTAATTGTTCACTTTCGAAATTGACAAAGATTAAATTGCTCTAATTTTTTATTATAAAGGATCAATTTGCTTCTTGTCTAAATTGAGAGGAACAAAGAGGGTTTTTACCAAATAATTTAAACGAATAAAAAAGAAAGCGAAGAGACTAAATCCAAATTTGGTGTAGTATCGCCAATCCTCTACTTTCCCGCATTTTCTTTTTCCCTCTTTAGATTAGGATTCTGAAACCCTCCAATTTGGATACATCGTCATGGCTTCTACGGGTCGGAAAATCATACTGAAGAGCTCAGACGGCGAGAACTTCGAGGTGGACGAGGCGGTGGCTCTCGAATCACAAACGATTAAGCACATGATCGAGGACGATTGCGCCGATAACGGCATCCCTCTACCCAACGTCACCAGCAAGATCCTCTCTAAGGTAATCGAGTATTGCAAGAAACACGTTGAAGCATCGAAATCCGAGGATCGTTCAGCCTCCCTCGATGATGACCTTAAAGGTTGGGATGCTGATTTCGTCAAGGTCGATCAAGCCACCCTTTTCGATCTCATACTGGTAAAACCTCCCTTTCCACGACTTGAACATCAGCATACTGGTAAAGCCCACCCTTTTGGGATTCGTAGTTTTAATTTAAAGTATAATTGAATATTCTTTTCTTTGTTGAAGGCTGCTAATTACTTGAACATCAAGGCCTTGTTGGACCTAACGTGTCAAACTGTGGCAGACATGATAAAGGGAAAAACGCCTGAGGAAATCCGCAAGACATTTAACATTAAGAATGATTTTACTCCGGAGGAAGAGGAAGAGGTTCGTCGCGAGAATCAATGGGCGTTTGAGTGATGGCTCTTAATTGAACTGAACATAGTTTAATATTTGTGTTTTTGTTTTCATTTTACTTTTGAATGTCCTTGAGAACTTGGGATTGTTATTTCCGTCCTTTATTTTACTTGTTTTAACTGTTATTTCACCTCGGATGTGTTAATAAATGTTGTTTTTTTTTGTTAATTGTCGTCTGTTTTTGGTGCAATATTGCATACATTGATGTGGAACATGTAGGAAACCATAGAAGATTATGCTAAAACCAGGGTGAAAGGAGAGTCGAATCATATTTATTGCAGTGGAATGGTCTACTTGTGCATCCTGCTGTCTTCTTTTTAGATGTTCTACACATTTGCTCGAATGCTTATTATGGATATAGCACCTAGTTATCACGTTTACTGCTTACAGCAAATGGACTTCTGACTTTGTATTTTCCATTGGACCATGCTATGGATCCAAATACATCTTCCTTTAGCGGATTTGCAGCTGAGAAACTCACTTCGTAAGATGACTTGTCACCATTTTTAGTGAATTGCAGTTTGTTTGGCACCACTTTAACATCTAGGTTTGCAGGTGAATCAATAGTTACAGCATAAACTGAGTTACCATCTCCAGCAACATTTGTAAGAGTTCTGTTCACTTTCCTGCCTGCTTTTTCGTTGAAATTGGTAATTGCTATTGACGGATAATTGATGTTGGATATAAGATCAATGCTTGACTCCTTAGGGCAAGTAAAGCCGTCTGGGATAGTGTTGGCGATAGTTTTTATTGTAGTTATATTATAACCATGGTAGCAGAGAAAATTCAAGTAGTCAATGGCAGTAGTCTCGTAAACAAGGCCTGGTTGCAATGGTCCTGTCGGGCTTACTTCCCCTGCCCCAAAATCGTAAGGTGTAGCTGCTACACCTTTCTCTGTCGTAATTGGGGCTTTCAGATTATTTATCTGATTTGCTGTAATTCGGTTTGAAGCAGTCATGGATTAGTGGGACAAAACTACAGACTTTACCATGTAAATGCAAGTGTTTGATTGTCTAGTTCCTCACCTGTTGTCATAATGGCTGACCTGATTGCAGAGGGACTCCATGTTGGGTTTTTTGATTTGACTGTGGCAGCAATACCGGAAACATGGGGACATGCCATAGAGGTTCCTGAGATCAAATTATACAGTGGTGGGTCTTTACCCTCTGGAGCCTCGGCTGTGTCGTTCCCCATCCATGCTGCAAGAATATTAACTCCAGGTGCTGCTATATCGGGCTGCTAGACATTCAATCTTATAGCTTCATCATTATCAGTGTATGAAGAAACAAGATATGTAAAGTTGGACCGGTAGAGGGTTTACCTTGAGAATGTTCTCGGGGATGGTTGAAGGTCCTCTAGACGAGAAATATGCTATGATAGGTGCTGGTGTGTACTTTGTGGGTGATGTCGTACGCAAGATTGTGGCAACTGGGTTTCTACAAATCCCAAAAAGGATAAAAATTGAGGCCAAGGATACTTTCTAGCATGAAGTAACTGTGATTCTTGAGATCAATTTGAGTTTGGGTAGCTGAATGTATTACTTTGTTGAGTTGATGTAGGAAAGAACCTTGGCGCCATCCTCTGAACTGATCACCGTCATAGGAAATGTACCAAATGAGGAAGCCATCCCTTTCGAGTCATAATCAATCAGGACTACGCCAATACCTCCAAGCTGCTTCACTTCATCCATATGGTCATTCGCATATGTCTTGTCTAAATTCTCACAAACTACAATCTTTCCCTTTACAAGTTCTTGGTCCAAGGAATTTGTGTTGCAGTTCCTAGAACAACACAAGTGATTGGATTAACCATTCATTTCATTTGGGGAGTACGTTAATAAAATTCCCTTTAATTTACTCAACTATTCGGCACCTTGAATCATTTACGTCTGCGTCTTTTTTCTTGGCTGATTTTCCGTATACAATTGGATACACCGGAGACTTCTGAATGTTGGCGAAATTAATGCCTTCACCCTGTACATCAGTTAAAGAGAGAAATGATGAAAGCTGACTAAAAACAGAACATGGGGGCAAAGAAGAAGATCATTACCTTAATTACTGTGTTGTCGCCAAGTACAACATCAGACTCAAAGGCTCGGTCAATTGTGCTAGCAGCAACCGTCACTATCCAAGGTGCAGCATTCACAACTGTTCCGGGGTCAGGTCCATCGTTTCCTGCAGAGCAAACCACGGTGATCCCGTGTTGCACTGCATGGAATGCTCCAAGGGCAATGGGATCATCTGCAATTTCTGGTTTAAAGAAGGATGGTGCTCCAAGAGACAGTGACAACACATCAACCCCATCGGCTATTGCATCATCAAATGCTGCCAATATGCTGGATCCACGGCATCCATTGTTGGGGGAACATACTCTGTACATAGCTATTCTTGACCCCGGGGATCCACCCTTGGCAGTCCCTTCTGCTAGTCCGTAGTAAGATACACCCTGGACTTCGCTTCCCGCTGCTGTTGACGCTACATGGGTACCGTGTCCAACCATATCCCTAGGTGACTGGTACTTTATTACCGAAGTTTCGTCATCCTCATATGATCTTGCCCCAATTATCTTTCTGTTCTTAAATAAACGATAAGGTCTTGATTAGGTCAATAAAATTGTAATTATAGTTTAATTAATTATATGCCTTGGGCTAAAAGGTTACTTGTTGCAGTTGGAGGTGTTGAAATCCTGTGCTTTAGCGCATGTGCCATTCCATCGTGATGGAATTGGACCCATGGCCTTGTCGTTAAAACTCTCCGACTCGGGCCAAATTCCTGTCATTGTATTTCGAGTTAGTGCTCACGTAACTTGAAAGAAAAATAAAAAGAAATTTGGCTTGCGAATTGCGTGATAAACATTTTACAAGCAACATAACAACAACCAAACAAAATATTATAAAAAAAAAGGAGAGAGAGAACCAATGTGATGGAACTCTATAAAATGGTGAACAAGTTTTACCTGTATCTAGGATGCCAATGATGGCACCAGAATCATTAGATGTTGAGTTAGAGTTCGGGTTGGGGTTTGAGTCAATCACCACCGAAGTTTGATAGTTCAAGAAATCCCATGAGCGAGTGGTATGCAGTTCGAGCACAGGGTCGGGGAAAACTGAAACAACTCCAGCTCTCTGGGCAATTGAATGAGCCTCCTCTGCAGATAGACGTGCTGCAAACCCAGAGAAACCATTTTTGTAGCTACGAACCAGGGCATTTTTGTTCCTGAAAGCATGAAAAATTTAAACTTTCCAACGTCAAACCGATTCAAATATAAAGAAAGCTAGAATTTAGAGCGAGAGCTATGTATTCACCGTTTTAACAAGGAGCTTAAAAGTTGAGCATGATCATGCCTTAATGAACCCTTAGTCTTAGGGGCTGCCCCCATATACACAATATAAACACCATCCTTCTCTGCAACAGTTTCTGTAAACAATGAGACAAAGATGAAAAAGGACGTCAAACCGAAAATAAAGGTAACGAGGGGCTTCATTGTGTTCAACTCAGAGACTGCCTCGAATGGCAACTCAAAACTCTAGGATATAAATACTACTAAGATGGTGGTCTGAAGGAAGCGTGTGTGCGCACTGGAAAATCATTAAAGCTTTTAATATCCACCCAAAGTGCCTTTTTGCTAATCTAATGCGCCACGCCGGCTGATATGGTGGTGGTATGGTGGTGAGAAGTGGTGATGATAGGCTGAGAGCAAAGACAGCTCAACAGTTCGGGGAATTAAAAATATTATCAGCAATTATAGCTCAAAATAGCTCCATTCTAATTCAGAGACGCTAGACTGAAAAAAACACAAATTGTGGGGACAGCAATTTTACTCTTAGGAATATTATCTCAGTCTCGGTGCTTTTTCCACAAATATAATATATAAATATATCTGTAAAACTGAACGTGGTCTTTATTTGGAAACGATACATATTTGCTCGATTTCTGCTCTGGGTACCCTTTGCTATGCCGATCCATTTTTACTTACTAGAATAAATAAAATTTGAACCCAATTATTCTCAACCAAAAATGTATTCACTCCTAATTGTTTACCCTCGATTGAGAAAAAAGCAGACAATAAACATGGAGCTTACGAAAAGTTCAAAATACATAATGAATAAACACTAAATCCGAGCCTCAAAACAAACCCTATAATAGAATAGGCTTTATCCCCTTATATCTTTTGAAATTCTAAAATTTAAGACTTACCTATATTTATAAATCCTATTACTTGATATTATTTCCTAAGAATTTTCAAGTAATATAATTGTATTAGAATGTGGATTAATTTGGTTACTCAAATAGGAAGTCCTTGAAGGGTGGCATGGCACAGAGATTTTTTATGGTTAATTAGTGCTCGAGAATCAAAGAGTAGTGGGTTCTGACAGTAAATACATTTCGGTGGCACGCTTTCATGCAAGTGTCGTAATTCTTCTTCGTATTTATTAAAAGATTTTGGCGTCAAAAAATGTGTACATTTGGTCGTATAAGCTCTTGGGGATCGAAGAAGGAATCCTTCCTATATGTTGTTGTAAGTAAAGCTTATCTCCTATCTAAAGTGCGCCACTGCTGCTAGTCTGCCCACCACTTGTAAAATCTATAATACATGATTGAGCATTAACAAAGTTAAATCTATTAGGATAGATAGCAAGTATCTAATACTTTTCTCATGAGTCTCTCACAATTTGCTGACGCAATGGGGATGGCTGAACTGTTAGTGAACTATGATGCTCTAATTTAAAGAACACCCCTATTAGTTTCAGATTTTAAACTGAACGAACCCGAAAGGAAGCTAATGGAAATAAATAATCGAGTGATGTGACGTGAATATTATTTACTAAACAAAGGGAAAGACTACATTTAAGCTCAAAATGCCATTATTTTTGTCTTCAGTTTAATAGGTTTCTCCTCATCTTATGTTACTTTACGTGTATGTGATTTTGAGGTTTAGATACTGTTTTGTTGAGCAATCAGAGGAATGGACAGCTCTGAACTTGAAACATTTGATATGCTTCTTCTCTCTTCTCACTTAAACAACGAAACCTTTAGTCCCTTTTTAGCCTAGAAAATTTGAAGGTTTTGTGGAGAAGATGAATCAGCCAAACACAAGAATGAAGGAAGGGAGAGCCTTTGGACACGTGAAACGCCAAAATACAGCAATGAAACCCGACTCGAGGCTGCCTATACTGTAGCTGTTTGTCTCTTCTTTATGATTTTTTTCTTTTTCTCCTTTTGGGCTTTGCTGTGTATATCATTGGGATGGCTTTAACATCAAACCCATACAATAGTCAAATGCCCACGTTTTTGCCTTTAATTTTGCATGGTGATTTCACGGTATAATTCAGATTGTTTTTACCTTCTTTATTAAAAATAGATAAATTAATTCATATAAATTAGATTAAAAAGTAATTTGATTATTCTATTAAAATTTCATCCATTTATACTATTAAAATTAGTCATTGTATATCAAAATGAGGTGCACGTGACGTCTATATATAATTATCTAGCTATTTCATTAGTAATATTTATTTTTAACAATAGAATTGGATGAAATTTTTAATTGTTAGAATCATTTTACTTTTGGTCTAATACACAAAAACTAATTTACTCAATTTTTAAATAAACAAGGCAAAATACAATTTAAATCTTAGTATAATGGCCTCCATAATACTTTGACATTAATAATTTATCTATATAATAATTCAAAATAAAGAAGAAAGAGATATTATCATTTTATAAAAAAGAATTATGCTTTTAATCTTTCAAATTTAAATACTGTGGCAAGAACTTTTAAAATGAGAATAATGAGAATTAAAATGATCTTAACCATTAGATCAAAATAAATGATTTTAAATTTTAAATCTTGTATTTTTCTTATTAAATTAAAACAAGTAACACTTAATTTTTCTCTCTCCTTTTTTTATAATATTTACTTTTAGATTTATTTTTTAAAAAAAAAGAATTGGAATAGAATTTGAGTATTAGGTATTTATTTTTGTTAGATTGAAAAAATTGGTGAAAGTTGAAACTTTTTTCCACCATCGATTTCAAGTACTTACTTAAAAATCTTCGTTGAGATTCAACCTTACTTTATCCATTCAGTTTAAAGCCATATAGTTTCGTTGGGATCACATCATCAACTCCTTTGTTAAACACTATTAGTTCTAATTTCCACTTCCTTACTGAAGAAAAATAATTTGGCCATGGATTCATAAAACCCAAAGAACAAAACACAACACTGCTTTCTTTTTAATCATTAAATCACATGATAAACAAAAACAAATCCCTCCTAGCTGTCCTTTTCGACTGCATGCAAACTTATTTTTTCTTTTTTGATGATAGCTTTAAAAAGATATATAGAGTCCAATTCAAATGGCTTCAAAATCACCTGACCACTCTGCAGTCTAGCCTGATGTCTTGTCCACCGCTCAGGCTACTCATTTTGATCATTGAGGTAACAAAAGCCTTCTCAAAAGCCTCTTGGGAACTAGCAAATTTAGAAACCAATGCTTTGGTTTTTGGGGTGGTTAGTAAAGCTTGATCCGAAGAGAAGATACTTTTCCCTTGAAGAAGCAGCTTGTAGTATGCGTTGTCAAATACCAAGTTGGAAGAATCCAGCGGTGACCCTGCATTTTTCGCCTTGTTGTGTGCCGGACACACGCTCCTTAACTTGGCCGCAAACGACGGTTGCATGGTCGGGTCGACGTCAACGGTGGCATTGAACTTGTGGATTCTGTTTTGGAATGAAGAGCAGTGGGAGAACCCCAGTGTGTGACCACCTACATGCATAAGATGGTAAGTGCTGCAACATTAATAGCAACTTTAAAGATATAGGTAGAGAGACTTACCTGAGAGAGCAACTAGATCTTCAATAGTAAGACCTCTTTGAGCAAAGTTCTGTTGTAGCTGGGATATATTGAAAGTGGGAGCTGGTAACTGCCTAGTCTCAGTTGCCAAGGAAATTCTTCCATCTTTCCTTCCTTTGGGCACATCCCATGTCGGACCGCCAGACTACATATATAATATAACAAAATGACAGCCAAAGCATGAATTACATAAGTGGTGATTGGCCACTACTAATGTTAATGTGACTAACCAGAAAAACTGCATCCCTGGCAGCCAAGGCCAAGATATCAGCACAAGAAACGACGCCAGGACACGAAGTTTCCAAAGCTTTCTTTGCCTCGTCGATCACATAAAATCCGTGCAATGAAATGTTAGGCGGTCCATCTTTCTCTGCCTTGTTTTTCCCTTTGGAGTTCAGCAACACAGAAGCATCGCAGCCCTTATAATTTTAGAACAAAAGCATTAGTTAAATTATATCTGAACAAACTACTAGTGTTATAGTGTTATTTGTGCACGTATGTGTAAGAGAAACCAATAAAAAGAAAATGGACAGCATTTGTTTTAACAAATACGAGCACTTGTGTAAATTTATACTCTGATGAAGCAATCATGAAAGTGCATTCGAAGTAGCGCGGCTGGAACAGTTTTGTCATTTGACATTGCTTTCTTGACTGCACTTACGACAATGGACTCGAGATGAGGACATGTGTGGTCATAGTAGTTTGAGCTAAGTGCTCTGACAAGAGATGGAGCCGGAACCATAACGAGAAAGACGAAAGCAAGTGCAACTACGACTGCCATAATTGAAACAATTGTAGAATTCACAAATAATTTGCAGATTAACTGACTAGCTATGCACGTTTGATAGGAAAAACAGTATGTGGTATTTATAACAAGGCAAAAGAGACTATAAATTGGAGTTGTTACTATTGATAATGGTTGTTAGCATATTTGGTGATCAAGAACCCTTGTTTAGTGGAGTAGTCAAGAAGCATAACCTGATTGTGGTTGGCCTTAATAAAATAAAATATCAACTTTGAATTTTAATCAGGTTTTTGCATGTTGACCTCCACAGTACATAATAATGTAATAATTCTTCAAATGATTTAAGAAGAGAATTAAGTAAGCACGCATTCCCCCAAAAAGTTAAACCAGTGATTAGGAACCATCAATGACAATAACAGAACTGATTTCAAAGTAAAACGAGCTAAGTAAGTATTGTCAAAAGATATGGGGAGTGAAAGAACTAGCAGCACCAATAGTTTCTTTGATGAGGGATGATTAAGACTTAAGCAAAGCATTATTTTTTTGTTTAAAAAAAGAAAAAAAAAGTATGTTGACCCTACAGAGCTTAAGAAAGGGAAAGGTTTGGTAGATGTGATCGAACCAATAATGCAATCCTTGTTTTAACGCAAGCTTTGGTCAAGATTCAAGAGTTTTAAGCTTTATCAAACTGTTTAAGTGTCAATGTCAAACAGCCTAGCATTTAGCCAATAACAGAACTTACCAAATTTTAACCCATTAAGCAACTCACAAGTTGCGTATAGTTTAGTTCAATTGCCCCTTTCATTTACTGCTTTGGGAACCACAGTTGCATGGAATTTGATCAGCGTGGGAAAAAGATTCTGTGGATCAAAGGAATCTAATATGAATTGATGTCAGGTTAATGATGCCAAAAGGAGGAACAGATCTGCCAATGGCGTTGAGTTAATAGTTTAATGGCGTTTTCTGCCATAGCCTGAATCCAAAGAACAAAGCATCCATTCATGGGACAAAACAGGGTTTAAACTTGTTGGATTAAATGACAAAAGGTTTGTCGGTTGATTTATTACATTTATGAGAAATGGTAGAACTATAAAGTAGCAACTCCTATTGCAAACATATAAAATTTGTGATGACAAAATTTACATCTTCTGAAGCTGCAATGTTTTTCTTGCACTTCTTATTGACAATTTATTATGATCATGAAATAATTTCAAACATCGACTTGTATCAAAAACAAAGATTTCACTTCCATCTAAACAACCAGTTCTCCAGAAAAACAAGTAGCCTGATATTATTGACCATGTGATGTATCGATAAATACCATGTATGGCGGGCAGCTTGTTTGTAAAATAATGTAGCACGCCTCTGCCGGGAACTAAAGCTTTTAGTGAGCTTAGAATTGTACTTTGCTAGAGAAAGTCTGGCCAAACCCCCAACTTGCAGGCACAATATCAGGGAACAGTCGGGTAACACCATCGGTAGTGGTAACCTTGAAAGACAACGATTGACGGTTGAGGTAGGCATTGGATTGCCAGTTAGCTCCCCAGTTTCTTGACATTGACATCCATCCAGTTTTAGAGCCTTTAACGGATACGGATTGGATGGATCCTGCCCCACCTACATTGCTAATCAAAACAAGCTCAAAATAGTCTCTACCGTTGATAGTGAACCTGACTCCACCGTGTTTCTTGCATGGAACCCTGTATCATAACATTAATAACGCCCCCATACGTTAGATGTAGTAGCAGTATCAAGATTTTGAAAGTTGAGGGAAGAAAATGTGATGGGGTCCATGGGGATGGTACTTACCTTTGGAACAAAACAGGCACAATGCCACCTCTGTAGATACCAATCTTTTCCCAGGCAGGCTGAGCCATATCAAAGTGCTGGAGAGGAGGGTTGCACCAACCTCCGGCATTGTTGGGAAGAGCAAAGTTAGGAGGGCAAAAGTTTGTGGCTGTGATGGTGACGGATGTTCCTTTTATGCACCATTTAGGGTCAGCTTGGTAATCACACATGATCTTGTAGCATTGTCCACATGAAGCTCCATCATTGAACAAGGCTGTGCTTAAAGCAGCAGTCCTGGTTCCATACCCAGTTGAATACAAGTTCCCATATCCACAAGCTCCCCCTATAGTAACAAATTCATTCAAATGTTTAACACCAATGAAAATTTGAAAATAAAAAAGTAACGGAGTGGAAGGGAAATGGTTAGTTACTAACCCATAGTTCCTGAGGCATCACTGCCTCCATAAAATGTAGCATGTGCTTTGGTCCACCCAGAAGCCGTGAAGGCACTCACATCAGTAGCCAGATAGCATAATCCAAGCAAAATTGGTAATGCAAAAATGGATTTTGCCATTTCTCGGTAGGGTAAAAGACAACAAATGCTGGAGAAGTACTGGGAATGAATGTATTTACACTTGTTGGCATTTCAAAGTAGAAGAATGGGGGGGTTTAAATAAGGCACTAAACTCTGCTATGCTCATGCAACAACCTCACATGTGATCCCTGCAAGTAGGAGAAGAAAAATGGAAAACCAAATCAATTTGAAGCAATATAAAAATATATATATTGAATTATGGCTGCAAAGACTGGAGATTTCTGAGACTCATTCAATAATTCCCACGTTCTTTCTACACTCACATGCTCTCTCCCAACAGTAAGAGCCGTGAATGGATGAAAAACAATAAAGACCAATTGTTGTTATTTGATAATTGTTGCAATTGGAAGATACTAAAATACAAAAAGACACCTCCATGTGTTCCGCTGTGTGTGATACAATATGTGTATTAGACCAAGCAATATGAACAAAGTTCACATGGCCATTCATTTGACCCATATGAAACCGACTGCATTATTAAATCTTTTTGCAAGTCTTTGCACATGATTCATTTTGACATTACAATGGCGGTGCTGAGCTGTTAATCAAGTTTTAACTCCCTGTTATCTTCAAGTTTATCCAGAAAAAAAACATTAATTACAGACTAGAGAATGTCAAACACAATGGTGTTTCAGTTGTTAAAGTTAAAACAGTTAAAGAGACAAAGCAATGCTGCAATAGGCAAAGACATTTAAAGTTGGAAGTAAATGTATTATATATATATGATTCTAGTATAAATTGGACTTGGAATTTGATGATATTGATGTAAGCACCATCAGACAAAGTGGCTTTATGCTTCTAGACTCAGCAATCTGGTGAGACTTCACGGTTAAAAAGCAAATTACACTCTATTGGCAATAAATCAAAGTTATTCTCACGACTATCTCCGCAATCAAAGCTACTTGATATATATAACAGTTTATTTTACTGAAAAAGGAAACAAGGGCCTCTGAATGACAGCTTATAGAGGGGCGGGAAAACCGTGCTTTGTGAATGGATGAGGTGAAGTACCGCTTAGTACGTCTTGGTATAATTAATTTTAGTTTACTTAGGAGTACATTTAATTGGAATGGAAATCAGTTTTATGGGGATATTACATTAATAATACAAAAAAAAAAATTAATTACTAAAATAGGGTATTGTCAAGCGACACCTCTCTCTAAAAGTACACCAATAATTAATCATTAATTGTAATTAAAATAAATTATTTTTAATTGGTGTCACTATTCTATTCTAGGACATCAAAATTTACTAAAACAATACGAGTAATTTCAGCAAATACAAGAGAAATATTAGTGCCACTTGATTAAACGACAACACTAGTTTAAAATTTTAAAAAATAAATTAATGCAGTATATTAAGTGAGGGGCTGCCGTGATCGATTGGAATCACTAGCCCAATACCCATGTCGTGGACATGACCAAGCGATCATGATATCCCCTCTCGCAATACACATTTTATATATATTTAATTTCTCCCCAAACCTATATTTATATATCGTCCTCTCCCCTCCTCCCACACCTATTTTCAACAAAAGCAACGGTAACAAAAAATTTCTCACAAGTTGCAGTTTTGGGATCTTGTTAAACTGTTAAGGGTAAAAAAAAATTTGTTTGTAATAATTTATATATTATATGTTTATATTTTATTTTTAATATTTAGGTTTAGAGTGTAAGGTGATATTTACAATTTATTTGTTGTAGTTTTGGGCAGCTTGTGAAACTGTTTCTAATGTGTATGTTTGAAGTTTTTGGTTTTAGTTATTTATTTAAATTTTATGTTTGTAATTTATATATTAATTATGTTTTTATTTTATTTATAGTGTATTCACTTTGGAAGTCAGCTTGTGAAACAGAGTGGTAAGTGTGCGTAATTGAAGATTTTGTTAATTTTTATGTTTGTAATTGGTTAGTTATGTTTATATATATTCTTAAAAAGAGAGTTATGTTTTTATATTTATTTGTGTAGAATATAAATTTTCAATTGCAAACATTCGAATTAACTAATTTGTTTTTGTGCAAGAAAATTATTTTTAAATTGGATTTTTTCCAACACATTTAGTCGATTTATTAGTTAGTTTAGTGAACATCAACCCCGATACATGCACGCTGGGGGACAATTACCTGTTTATTTAATCAACATGTTAGTTCCTTCTTGGCCCGAATCGGCCTAACAATTTATAAAACAATACTAAAAGTTTGTTTTATTAAATTTTAATTCAAAATTAATTATTTTTAAAAATGAAATAGAAAGATATAAAATCACTTGAACACAAATTAATTAAATGTTGAAAGTGCTTAATTTGCCACAACGAATTGTGAGAAATCAGACATCATCTCAATATTTTTAAAAATATTACATTTTATTCCTTCTATTAACATTGATGTTTCGTTAGAGTTTTCATAAGTTCGTTTATAACCCTAATTTGTATTGAAATTAAGTTTTGAACCTAATTGCTTCTATAAATTATTTATTAGATAAGTAAAGGAAATCTTCGACAATAAATATAACATCTTCAGCGACGGGATCGGGTGTTACATGCCTCCTACCACAACTAAACAAAGAAAAGTGATAATTGATCTTAAACTTTGAAGTTAGAACTGAATAAAGTGAAGGCCCAACACATTAAACCCAACTCAACTCTCAAGCTATTTTATCAATCTTAAGTTTGCCTTTGGGTTCTTGATTTGGTTATCCCATTTATAAAGATTTCGGTAAGCGGTTTCAATGGATATAGGGGTAAAGGTTTGGGTTTAAGGTAAACTAAACTGGCACAAACCTAATTCTTTATTTACTTTACTATCCAAGCCTTTGGCAGCCATTACAGAACATCAAGCATAAACGATGCATTATTATTATTATTACAGGGTTCACTGACATGCATCAAGCAAATAGGACTTGAATGGAAAAGCTAAAATCCTCATAACGATAAGTGCGGCAAATTGTCTCTCTTTCTGCTCTGTGCCAGAAGCAATGGATCAATGAAGCTTCTCCATTGCTTATAATCAATAGCGGAGCCGGAATCAGGCACCGCAAATCCATTGATGTAGAAAGTTGGTGTTCCAAACACCCCTCTTGAAGCACTATACTGCATGTAACAAAACATTCCAATGTTAATGACAAGAATAAAGCTTATTAGTCCATGAAATAAGAGACACATTACATGGTGAAAGTGAAACCACCTATACCTTGAAAGAAATTCTTGTTTTAAGATCAGTCTTCCGGTCATTGAAACCTGATTCAATTGCAGAATAATAGGAGTTCCCGACTGTTTCTGCTGCAAGCTTTATGATTTCATCCACAACAGCATCTCTAGACTTGTTGCTTGTTTGGGCATTGTAAAACCTCCCCTGTTAGTTCATTGGTACCCAACAAATTCAGTACCCAATACTCCAAACATGATAAATATATATGTTATAACACAAGCAATTCAATGTGGCTGATTGATAGTCATATGGATACTGCAGAATCCTCCTAAATGGTTGAGCTTAAAACAAATTTTGTATTTCCATTTGAACAACAATAGAAGTAGATAAAACATGTTATATCATGAATACAGCTGCTTTCCATTTATTCAAAAGAGTAAATACAGTACTGTCAATAGAATATCTGAACCTGATATTCGAAGAAAGACTCCAACAATCGGAAAGTGGCAGAAGGGTTGAGCAGGTTTACAATGTGCATGGCCCGGGAAGTAGAGAATGCATAGTCGTGGTAACTGCAATTTTACAATACCAAACCTATTGAAAGTCAAAGGCTTACAAACAAAACATAAATATTCATCAAATCAAATCCTGATCAAGGTTGTCATAAAGGGGTGATCTTTTAGCACATGTTAAATTAAAACTAATCCATTTGTTAAAAGACAGCACTTTTACAGGAATAACAATTCAAGCAAAAGATCAGAATGTTCAGAGTTTAAATATTAGGACATAATCTACAAGTGTTCATCTCAATTGTCTTCTAAAGAATTGACCTTAATATTCAAGCACAAAAAAAAGATTATATTATTGGAAAAGGTAGGGGTTTTTTTTAGACTAAAATTCTAGCATAATAGATTAAACCATCCATAGTAACAAAACCAAGGAAAAATAGATTAAACCCGAAAAGATGGCCACAAAAATTCACATGAAGTTAATAAAAAGAAAATATATCAGGAGCAGAAGGAGACTAACGGCAGCGGGAGGAGGTGAACTATGAGCGAAACGCGAGAACCATAGTGATGAATAGCTTGCTTGAGAGGAGGCCATGCGTCTCTGCTATCGGGACAGACCGGATCGAAGAAAGCCTCGATCATAATCGTGTCCGAGTCAACTCGATGGTTGGTGTACAAGAACCCATCGTACTTTGCCGGTGGCAAAGACTGAGCTTTGACGGTCCGATGACAGACAATAGTTAAGATAATGGAGAAGAAAAAAGAGGATAATAAATAAGTTGTTCCTTTTTCCGTTCCCATCCTTTTCTCTCGTGTTTCTGTTCTCTAATGGCCTTTGCTTTTAATATTCATTTTCGAGTGGCATTGCTTTAGCAGTAATAGCCGATAAAATTTGAGCAAGAAAAATAAAAGGGATAGTATAATGTTTGCCCCCTAACAAGCCTGTTTACTTTGATATTTGTACATTTTTATTGAACTTAGCAATTAAATCTATTTTGATTACCGTAAAATTAGTTGAATTGAGGATCAGTGATATGATTGGTTCAATTATTAGTCTGGTATTATAACACTTTAGGTGACATGATAAGATTATACTATGTCATCACTTGAAAATTAATTTTAATTTTTAAGTTATGATATAACACAATCTCAAAATAACACATCATCAAACTTTTACATGTTACACATTTAAGGACCAAAATAAATCTTGTTATCAATTTAGGTACTAAAGTACAAGTACTAAAGTAGACTTAATTGTTAAATTTAAAATAAAAAATTACATTATCCCAAAAATGTAGCTGATAAAAAGAAAATAGATAATTACATATTTTGCCCGTGTATTTTATCAAATGTCTAAAAATTGGAAATATAAATATTTGCCACTTTTAATATTTAATTATTATAATAGTGAAATAAAATATTTTATGAAAATTAAAACCAGTTGACTTGAATCAAGATAGAGCATTGGAGTCGAGGTTTAGCCATTTATTTATTCAAATTATGTTTAATTTTTTTTAAGTCTGTTTCAAAACTTATATAACTATGGATTAAATTTTTTTGTGTGACTTAAATTCTTGTTAAATAAAATATAATTGGCAAGATATGAGATTTATGAGAGCGAAGGTTGAGGATTGCAAGTCATCGTAGATTCTCAATAAGTAAAATATTGGATTGGAGTCGTAATCGACCTTTGATGTACGGTACAGGTTGTACAAGTAAAATTTGTATAGAAGTTTACTTCCTCTATTTGATATTGATTAAAATAAGTTGTTTTAATATTACTGCATTACTTCTATTTGGTTTTAATTTGAATAAGATTTTTAAATCTATAAATAGACCTAATCATCTCTCCTCTTATATCATTTAAATTGACATTTTTATATAATAGATAAAAATATTCATAATTCAATCTCAACTCTTTTTTGAATTTGGGATTGAGTTTTTATCATATATATATTTTTTAATATGAGGATAATACACTTAAATGTACTTAAACTTATGTTCTCTTATATTAATAATAATGTCAATACTAATCGAATTAATGCTCAATCGGCTAATCTCAACTCTTAAATAGAAAGCTTCATCATGCTCGAATTCATTTATTTCTATATTGATAATGGAAGTGATATCAATAAAATTAAAACTTAATTGATTTTAACATTTTTATACTTTCAACAGAGTAATTATAGATAATGAGAATACTATTAGACTATCAGTCATTGTTTTGAAGGTTATATATGCTTAAAAGTTAGCTTAATTGAAAAATTAATTTAAAATTTGTTAATTCTTCTTTTGTTTTAATTACTTTTATGCAATGTAAAAATAAATTAATCTAAATCTATATATATAATGACTTAAAATGGGCTTTACTTCAGTATCAACGTAATGAAGCTTTAGCCTTTAGCGTTAAGCTGCCACTTGTTCCCACGTCAACATGACATAGCAAATCAACTGCCACTGACACGGAAGGTTGCGTGACTCCGACAAGAGCTTATGGTTCAAATTTTGGGTGGTAACGAGTCAAGACACTATGACAAGGCAAGCTCTGCCATTTTTGGAAAATCTGAACACTCCAATCGTTCATTGCCTGTACTCAGCCGTAGCATCTCTGTCACAAACTCGTCAAGCTCACGCTTATATAATGAAAACTGGACTTCTTGCTGATACCCATCTTTCTACAAGACTCATCTCACGATATGCTAATCACCATTCCTTTGTCGAAGCAGATCTCGTCCTTCGCTCCATATCTGACCCATCTATCTCTTCCTTTTCTACTCTCATTTATGCTCTCAACAAGTCCAATCTTTTCACCCAATCGCTCAACGTTTTCTCCCGAATGCTCTCTCATGGTGTTTTGCTGGATACTCACGTGCTTCCAAATGTTGTCAAGGCTTGCGGCAAATTATCGGCCTTGAAGTTCGGAAGAGAAATTCATTGCATCGTTTGTAAATATGGGTTTGATTCAGATTCCGTTGTTCAAGCTTCTTTGGTGCACTTGTATTTAAAAAGTGATCGACTCCGGGATGCTCGGAATGTGTTCGAGAGATTACCTGAAGGAGATGTGGTTACTTATGGTGCTTTGCTTTCAGCTTACGCTCGCAAGGGTTGCGTTAACGAGGTAAAGGAAATCTTTTCTGGGATGCAAAATTATGGTTTGGAGCCCAATGTAGTTTCATGGAATGGTATGATTACAGGATTCAACCAGAGCGGGAACTATGTTGAAGCTGTTGTCATGTTTCAGGAAATGCATTCGAAAGGGTTTCAGCCTGATCATATTACAATATCAAGCGTTCTTTCTGCTGTGGGTGATATAGAGAGGTTTAATGTAGGGATTCAGGTTCTCTGTTATGTGATCAAACTAGGTCTTTTGCATTGCAAGTTTGTTATTAGCGCACTTATAGATATGTTCGGAAAATGTGCTTGTGCAGGAGATTTGATGAAAGCATTTGAAGAGACGAATGAGGAGCTTATGGATGTAGGTGCTCGCAATGCTTTATTAACTGCACTGTCTCGAAATGGTCTTCTTGATGGAGCTATGGAGGTATTTGAGCGATTTAGAGTGCGTGGGAGGGAACTGAATGTTGTATCCTGGACATCAATGATTGCTGGATGCTCACAAAATGGGAAGGATATTGAGGCATTGGAGCTTTTCAGAGAGATGCAGAGTGCAGGGGTGAAGCCAAACTCTGTAACAATACCTTGCTTGCTACCAGCTTGTGGAAATATTGCAGCATTGGTACATGGAAAAGCAGCTCATGGTTTTGCCCTTAGAACAGGAATCATTGCTGATGTTCATGTTGGTAGTGCATTAGTTGATATGTACGCTAAGTGTGGAAGAATCCATTTGTCTCGACTTTGTTTTGATAGGATACCAAACAAAAACTCAGTCTGTTGGAATGCGATTATGGGTGGTTATGCAATGCATGGTAAGGCTAATGAAGCTATTGATATTTTTCATTTGATGCAACAGAAAGGGCACAAGCCTGATTTTATCAGCTTTAGTTGTGTATTATCTGCTTGCAGTCAGGGTGGCCTAACAGAACAAGGTTGGCGATTTTTTAATAGCATGTATGAAGACTATGGAATTGAAGCAAAAATGGAGCACTATTCCTGCATGGTAAACCTTCTAGGTCGTTCTGGAAAGCTAGAAGAAGCATATACCATGATCAAGCAAATGCCATTTGAACCACATGCCTGTGTTTGGGGAGCTTTGCTTAGTTCTTGTAGGCTTCACAATAACATTCGTTTAGGCAAGATTGCTGCAAGGAATCTCTTTGAATTAGAACCAAATAATCCTGGAAATTACATCCTTCTTTCCAATATATATGCGTCCAAGGCAATGTGGGACGAAGTAGATGCCGTGAGAGATGTCATGAGGAGTAGGGGCATGAAGAAGAACCCCGGTTGCAGTTGGATTGAGATCAAGAACCAAGTGCACATGCTTCTTGCTGGAGATAAATCAAATCCACAAATGACTGAGATCATTGAGAAGTTACATAAATTGAGCTTGGAGATGAAGAAAGCAGGTTACCTGCCAAATACTAACTTGGTGTTGCAAGATGTGGACGAGCAGGACAAGGAGCAGATCTTATGTGGACATAGTGAGAAGTTGGCAGTAGCCTTAGGGCTTCTGAATACTCCTCCGGGCTCTCCACTGCAGATAATAAAAAATCTCAGAATCTGTGGTGATTGTCATGCCGTTATAAAATTTATATCTGGCTTTGAAGGAAGAGAAATATATGTCAGAGACACAAATCGCTTTCATCATTTTAAAGATGGAGTTTGTTCCTGTGGGGATTTCTGGTGAACAATTTTATGACTAAGATTTAGCATGTAAGTCATCTTCATCTTTACTCTTGAAAAGAATGAAGCAAATTACCTACAAAATGTATTAAATATGCCAAAAAACCCAGTTGACTAAACCGAACTTTGCCTCAAAAAGGAAGATAAGCAATTGAGCGTCTCATTTTAGTTTCTTTTGAAATATAAAAATGTCATGATGGATAGATTGACTCAAAAGTTGATGATTCTTTTGTACTCTTTGCAGGTGCTTTGTTATTCATTTAGTTCTCGTTGGTGCTTAAAGAAAAGTATTAGTCATCCATAGCAGATTACTATAAGCCTGTCCTTATTTGTGCAGACCTCAGTCTCCCGTGCTCTTCCTCTGATGCTCAAAGAAAAGGTATCAAAACATCAGAGCTTTTGTTGAAGCGTGCTTCACCTTGACTAGCTTCAATTCAGTTATCATTTATCAGGCAGCTTGTAGCTTCCCTGGTACTGGTTTTGATACTTTGTACTGCAGCACTGTTAGGCCTGGAAGGAACTTTCACATTGAAACCTAAAGAGATATTTGGAGCTTCAGTGCCCCTTCAATGCCCTCCCATGAGCGCAGACCTTATTAATTTTGAGAAGTGATTTTCGGAAGATTGGATCTGATTATAAGCTAGCGTTGATGTGAATGTTTGCTTGCTCTATACTCAAAAGTTATTGCAGCAAAATACTTTAATTGATGTTGAATTATTAATTTTAATTTGATTCTTGACCATTAACCAAGAAGGGATGGTCGCCTCTCAAGTACTTTTAAGTGCTAAAAATAAAGTGGTTACAGCTTGATAGAGGGGTTCTCGCTACTGCTGCACGGATATATCTTCCCTTGAAAATTTGTCATTTCTTAAGTTGCAACTACTTACCATCTTTTGAATGCTCGCTAATTTGCAGGTTTGGGATTTGTTTGGTTAAAATCAGAGAATGATCTATTTCTGGTTAATGCTGAATCCGGATAGTGATCGAGAAAAGCTTAAAGCATGCTTTATTGGTTCTAACTTGTTCATATTTGTTATGATAACTGGAATCATTACAAAAGGTAATCCTTTAAAACGGATAAAGCCCCTTTATTATGTACCTACTAGTGGATACAGTTGCTTTGTTGTTTTGATACTTGAAATATACCATTTATATTCACAACAGAACTTGTTTGAAGTGACAAAAGTGCTATGCCATATTGATAAAATTTCAAAATGTAGTTGTTTAAACTTATCTTTGCATGGGACCAGATCTAATCAAATAATAAAAAGCGAGTTATACCTGTTTATATCCTTTTGCGCACGTAGCTTCGTTAAGATTAGGACACCTCTTGTTTCAGGATCCATCTTTATAATTTTAAGATCAATATTTAAATGCTCCTGTTTGTTTTGAAGTTGTAACAGTATGTCTGAAATGTTGATGTTCATCAGACTGGAAATATGTGTTTCAGGAGAAGCCTTTCTCTCATCTCAATCTGGTAGCCAGCCACCTGTTGGGTATGGAGTATGGGGCCCACAACTCAATGATTAGTTAACATTTGTTATGTTTTTCCACGTACGTTCAAGTTGTAAGTACCACGGCGGCTCAAGCAAAGCAAAACTCATTTCACATGAAAAATCAGCAGTAGCTGTTGTAAACCCTTTGCATCACGTAAGAGAGACTTCTAACAATAATGTAAGCAAACTCAGAAACCAAAACCAAAACCTTCTTCTTATCATTGGGTTTAGATCCAAATGATTTATGAAAACAAACATCAGAGTCAATTTCTTTGGTTGTGTTATTTTCATAGATGCAATGATTTGTTTGGAAAGTTGTACCCAAGTTTATCCTTTCCAATTGAATTTAATAACCAAGTTAGGTGGCAGGAGACCCCAATTCAATGAAGGGTCCCTCCCACACTCGACAAATCTAAAGCAACATTATACATTAGCACTAGCAAATATTATTTATATATTTATGTGTGTATGATTGAGTTTAATGGGCCAAACCAAATCTCTCTACCAATCATTTTTCTCTCTTCGTTTTAACACAATTCTCAGTAACTGCCCATACTCCACTATCCACTCCTCTTTAATTTTTTTCTTAGCTCAACTTTTAACTAATAATGGTATAGGATCACATTTCTCACCCCTCACCGTGCACAAAAAACTCAAAGGAAAATTACAAATAAAAGCATTAACCGAAAAATCGTCAGTGCCGTTTTGATGCCTTTTGCTTGCTTGTCTGCCACGATACGCGTCATCTCTCTTCTCTATAACTAAAACGCTAAAAATTCCATTTATTTCCCTTCCCAATATAGCCGTTACCACCCTCTATATCTCTCACTCCAAACCCCTTCCCTTTGCCTTCCCTGGCTAGGAAACTCAACACTTCCCCCCACAAAACCAGCTGACTATTATGCGCCATGGCGCGCACTATACCCCTCCTCCTCTCCTCTCTCCTTCTCCACCACCCGCCATAAACTCCACGGCCACCGGCGGCAACCAGCACCCAATGCTGGTTTCTGTTTTATTAGCCCTTTTTCTCCCATGCGCTGGCATGAGTGCTGTTTTCATTGTTTATATCTGTCTTTTATGGTACGCCACGAATCACCGGGCTGATAATTCAGGGTCGTTATCGGTTAAGCAGGCTGGTGAGAAAGGGTTGTCCGTTTCGGAGCTTGAGAAGCTGCCCAAAGTTACCGGGAAGGATCTTGTGTTGGGGACTGAGTGTGCGGTTTGTCTCGATGAGATAGAGGCAGAGCAATCGGCTAGAATGGTTCCCGGTTGTAATCACGGCTTTCATTTACAATGTGCTGATACTTGGCTTTCAAAGAACTCGGTCTGTCCTGTTTGTAGGGCCAAGCTTGAGCCTAAGTTGTTCGATCCACCTGGTGATGATAACCCTTGCTAAAGCTTTGAATTTTCCTTTAAAAAATTAGAAAAAAGGGTCTAGTTTTTAGGAGTATAAAATTCAGTGTTGTTGGTGTTTGTATGAAATGAAGTTTTCCTAGGAAAAGTTGACGAAAAATGTTGATCAAGTTAAATTTCAGTTTCATGTATGTATGGATTTTCTTTTCTCTCTTTATTCATATTTTGTTAGTTAAATTAATTCAGATTGATATTAATGTAGACAGAATCGTCCGTACTTGATGAAGAACTTGCTTTTCATATTTGGGGTCTGTTTTTTTATGGAAAAGTTGAAAAGAAGGTGAGATGATTCAAGGGAAAAGCAAGAAACTTTTGACAGAATAATAAAAAAAGTAGACACATGAACTGGCGTTGGTGCCTTATCAGCAGCAACTACTCCTACCATTTGCGTCAAAAACTATAGCTAAAGGAACCATTTGATTTAGATACCTTTTTGTTATAATTCTTTGTCAAGTTCTAAGTTGGTTCAATCACTCATTCTAAAACTTGCAAGCCAAGGGAAGCATTTAGCACTATACAGGGCAGTGGCTATGCCACACAAGGGAACAAATCGCTTTTACTGATTCAGAATTGTCATATGGAATATATATTAAATTCCAAATGGGTCCCAACCCCCCAGTGTATTGTGCATGAAGAATGAGTGGTGGCAGGTTGGTGATACATCGAGTATTGCAATGGCAGGGCCAGGGCAGCTCGCCGACTGCTAAATACTAGCACTTTTCTTACTGTCTCTTTTTAGATACCCCATTTAAGCCCACAGTTTTTGGGTTTTGTGTTTCTTTTCTTTTTCTTCTTTTTTCTAATTAAATGAACAAATGCAGCAACTCAACTTGATTACTTGAATAAATTATCTGAATTAATTAGGCAAATTTAATTGCCACTTGACCCGACTGCCACGACTCTGCCTTTACTTGTATGGTATTATCTTGGCCAGCATTCCAGCAGTAAGTTTTGTAAGATTGTAGTAGTTTGCATTTTTGGAACTTATAAAATATTGTTATTAAATTAAAGCAGTTATTAAGTCATTGATTAAAAAGTAAAATGAAATTTAAGATTATATATTGTTTATAATTTAATTTACATTTTTTAAGTTTACTTGCTAATAATTAAAACGACAGGCTTTGAAATTTAGAACGACTTTAGTTAAAATTAAAGTTTCGGACCGAATTGAAAAAATTCAATTAATCGGTGACTCATGATTAATAATTTAGCCAATTACGAAATGATTTTTACGAAAATTTCTCAATAATGAAAGACCCCAAGTAATTTTAGTCTTCAGTACTTCGTTGTTTTACTCGTAGTTAACAGATACCAATATAAAATCTAAATCATATAATTTGGCAACATCCCACGGTTTCAGCAGTAAATTTGGTAAGATTGTAGTAGTTTACATTTTTGTGGTACATATTTAATATTATTAAACCAAAAGTAGTTATTAAGTCATGGATTGTTTTGCCCTGAAAGTTAAATAAGAAGGTGCTAGCATCAATCAATTAATTAAAAAGTACGAGTTTCCTAATAAAGCTTGTTGGATATATATCATGTTATTAGGTGAGATTTGGAAATAAAAATTCCAATACTCGTGTGCATTTTGTTTGATATGGTAGAATAGAAAGAAGGGTTCATATCATATTTCATGAGACTTGTAGGATGATTTAGAATGAGTAGAGAGGCATACAAATACATTGACATGTTTAGTTTACTTGTCAATTTTTTTACATAAACTTTTGTCATTGTATGAACTTGAAATGAATGATTGATTTCAACATTATTTATGGACCGGATGCTTTCACATACTTTTTGTACAAAATAACGTATAAACTTTCATGCTTAACGTGGCTTAGAATGAAAACATGCTTATATTGGGCATATGATGTTAAAGGCCACACTCATAGCCCAATCTCTTTTCAAAACTTAGCCTCTCATTTATGGAAATGAACATTGTAGCCAGGGGTGTCCCGCCATGGGCTTCTTGCGAACGTATAATGTTCGAGCTAAATTGATGAATTATATGCATTATGCTCTTTTTACGGTCAAACTATTTTAGCCTAGGCAGCTTGGTGAATATCAAAGTTGTTATACCCCTACCATTGTTTAGACATATGACAGTACAAAAAGCAACCTAAAAGACACCCTTGGACGGCCAACCGTCTAGTATCATGGGTAGTGATCACCTATATTCCTCACATTACCCATTTTTGGCCACTGGCTAAGGTTGTCCATGAGAACTATTCGTACTGCCTCAACAAAGGAAATCTCAATGCAATACTATACTCGATGATAATTGACATATAACAGACATGACAAAATCTGACAAGAGGACCTCCCCTTATATATACCTTAGCACACGAAGAGCAAATGATATTTTTCCTCCTTAAATATTCTACTCGATACCTAAACTCTCACGACCTCCTCCTTCACATATTCCTAAGTTCTCCTACCTCTCTTTCGTCCTTTTTACTCCCTTCTTCTAGCTCTCCGCTTGTCACAAGGGAACTGGGCTCCAAACGATCATCATCTTCTGTTGGAAAAAAATCCGATTTGAAAACGATTTTCTTGCATAGCGAAAAATAAAAATTTTGAAAATCGACTCAGTTTGTGATATTTATAGCAATTAACTCTAGACCATCATACATGTGTTTCGGATAGACGAATCCTTGTCATTCTCGACTTTCAACCAAAGATATTCTCCGCTATTCTCGTACCACAATCTGCACATACATTTTCGTTGCACAGATCGCAACCTTCAAATGTAACAACCAATATTGCTCGCACATTTTCGCTGTGCAGATCGACAAACAAGCATAGTCGTGACAATATAGCTCGCATAATTATATAGATCTTGACGCTGTTAAGCACAAGCACTCAACTCTTGATAATGTTCGATTAGTTAACATATCTGAATTCTTCAAAATTCCTATTATAGGTGTATCTTTGTCAAATTAAATTCAATCACAATAGTTCAACGTTATGCAAATAATAGATTGACAGAAAATAAAATAAACCCACAATGAGTGATTCAAAATTAGAGCTCTATCAATCTAACAAAATTCAGTTCAAATTACAAACCAAAACACATCAAATACAAGTCAACATATATAAAGCTAGTTGTTTTGGTCTGCACCATCCATGTCAGCATCAATGTCGTCTTCTTCGTTGTCCCCACCCTCAACTGCCTTATAAGTGCGAACAATGCATGCCTCAGCAAGTTCATCAGATAGGAAAAGTCTCTCTTGACTTTTTCCAATATTCTGCAAACTCCTTTCATTCCGCTCCAAAAGGGGAAAAAATGTTGAAACCTAACTTGGCATCAGTAAGGTGACTTGGAGCATCGAAGTCTACGCATTGAACATCGGAGGGCCCGACAATAACCTGGGCATGCAACAAGATGTTTAATTTCAACTTCGGTAAATAATCTTGAAGATTCTTTATCATCTCTGCTTGGTAGCTCGATAATGCTTCGCTCTAGTTCTTCTTTAGATCTACTATTTCAACGCACAGAAGCCTTGTTGCAACATCCACCTCACATGTTGCAACATAGGTCGGAGTCGCGACACAATAGGCAATTTTGTTCCAATACTTCTTTTTGCTTCTTTCTTTGGTGTTGCGACATTGGTGTCTTGGTGTAGTGACCTGGGCATCAGTTTCGGCCAGCATGTGCCTCTTTAGCTCCCAATTTGACCTACATAACCCTATCACCTTATTTAGATATCTAATATGTAATAAAAATTACTAAAAAACATAAATCATTAATTCAAGCAAGAAAACATAAATATGTACTAAGATGATTTGATTTAACTATTAAACAAGCTAAAGTTATGTGTAAAAAGTGATATAAATAATAGTGTAATTCGTGGTAGTCATTCTCGAACCTCTTCCTTACCCGTATGTATTTATAATGGTTGAGACAAAGATTCGACGACCAATTGCAAATGATGGATTCACACCCTTCTCAATGGGTGAAATAGACCAACCCTAGGGAGCTCCCTCGCGTAAAAGCTTTTAACTGGTAAATATGCTGAAAGATGGATAACAACAAAGGTTCACCCCGAAGGCAGCAATCAACAAAGTAGGCAACCAGAATCAACCACGAGAAACCAACCAGTTGTCCCGGGGTGATCCTATACTCTTGAAGAACAATACAAAAGAAAAGGTGAAGAGGAAGGTGGAATTCTGCCTCCAATACGTGCAAGGGCAAGAGGAAACCTCCCTCCGTGTCACTCAATCTCCTTGTGCCCTGGACAATCGAAAAATCGGGTTACCACGACCAGTATGGCCACCGCCCCTTCCACCCAAACCTATTTTGACTCTAACCATGATAAACAATCACACTTAAAACAATCGAAACAACAGTAGAAAATTCGAGGGCTTTTACCTATAAACAACGAGTTCCTTCTCGCTGGCTGCTCATTTGAAAGATAAGTGTAAGATAGGCTAAGTAGAAGTTATTTAAGGAAGAAATTTTTTCCAGAACGGTTCATTTCCTTAAGAAATAAGCCCCAATCATCTTTTTACAACTGTACCTCATTATCGTACGGCAAAAGGTACGCAACAATTTTTACACAAAAACCTACGTAGTAAGCCTCAATCACATGCTTCATTCGTGTAAGCCTGTCTATGACAATATTCCTAGGTTTTGGATTTATATCCTTTGGCTATGACAATGTCTAAAGTCTAGTAAGCACCATGTTTTCCTCATGGCACTGGCTGCTGGTTGGTAGTTTCCAATGTCGTTTGAAATATTCTTTTTTGTCAACTTTGTGGCGGAGGCTCCTTTTACATGGAATTTTCCACATGGGTTTGCACTGGCTGCTGGTTAGCGCATTCCAGTGTCGTTTGAATCAACATTGACAGAGTCTCCCTTATTAACGTGGAAATTAGTTACGGATGACTTGGTTGATGAGATTGGGAACCCAAACCAAGCAAGTGGTTGGAAGTTTATAATGCATGCCTGCTTCCTCTATTTGTAAACTATATAAAAAGGGAAGACACGAGCCGGAAAAAATAGGGATTTCCCTAGTACATACAAAATAAATAAATAAATTACATTTCAATTAGAAGCTAGTGTTAATGTTTATGTACGCAAGGTTTGGTATTAATATTATATCTCGTTTAGTCGAGCTTGTACTACGTGAATACATACGTTGTTGACGAGAAAAATGCGTCCAGACCTTCTACAAAGGCAGAATTTAATTGTCCGTCAAACATTACTCCTGCACAGAGGGCAAGATTTATGCCCAACTAGCCACTTTTCAATGCACGACATATGAAACATATGGTGACAGTGTGGCAAGCTATGAACTATTTCCCCATGCTTGAAGTCCTGGAAATTTGAAACCATAAACAAGAAATAAGAAAGCATGATCAAAGGAAGCTATTTGGAGTATATAGAAATGAAGGAGAGAGTAGAAACGTAAAAAATTGATAAACCTGAAGGCATATGGAACAAGAAATTGGGTTCCTGGATGAATCCCATACGTTTTCTTCTGTGATTATGATGGTTGGAATGTTTCCTATTGACTCCTTTGACACCGCTCCACTCCTGGGAACTCCGTTGAATGCAGAGTCAAATGCGTTTATCTAATCAAAATTCAAACCCAATTTCAAGCATTAATTAAAATAAAAACCTTTTTGCTGTTTTCCCTACTACTCTTTTTATCTATATATATACATATATATATATATATATATATATATAATAAGCTGCCATTGTCATATCATCGGAGTCTGTTGTGCCTATTCAATGTTATCGGATTTAAACTGCACGACTCGTTCATGGGGACCAATATGTATGGAATAGTTATGTGTGAAGAATTTCAGAAAGTGGGTGCGTTTCGGGCGGACCAATTGTGTAGTGCATGGGCAGAGCAACAAAGAGGAAAAAGAAAAAATGATTAAAGTGATTGGCACATTGTAGATAGATGAAGAAGACAATAATGTCATACCGGTTGGAAGAAATAACTGGTTGCCATATCATCGGAGCTGCAAACTATGAGTGAAAATTCGAACAACTTGATGGAGAAAAAGCTGCCTCTTATGGCCCCAACCGACGCTCCATGAAGCCAACCGATCTTGGTTTTGGCCCCAACAAAAGCTCCAACCATGGCTCCTAAAGTTGCTCCAACTGCAGATAAATGCCAGATTCTGATTAGTGTTGGCATTCAACTGAAACTGACACCATGGTTTTCTCGCAAAGATGATAAATTGTTGTCAATATTTTGTAGGATCAAAGTGAAAAGATTTTATTTAATTGATTTTTTTCTTGTGTTCAAAAGGAAAGGAGCAAAATCCTCGAACTGTAAAACAAATGGATCAAGGAAGTAAGTAACTAACCCACTGAAAATATAAAGATGAAGATAGCATGGAACAATTTAGAAATGACTAGTGAAGCTGCTGAGCAACACAATTCCCTTGCCTCTTCAGCTGGAAAATATGGCATGATAAAAGGACAAGGGCAGATTGGTTGCTCCATTGGGAGAAGAATATTCAGAAATTCAGGAACTTCTAAATGTTAGTTAAAGAAATTAAAAAGGAATTGTGGGAGAAAGTGGCGGCTGAATCACAAAACACAGGCCAAGGATTGCTAGTGTTGGGAAATAAAATAAATAACAAGAGTCCCTTTTATAAAGGCTCAGACAGTTAATTTTCAAATTCTTCCATATGAAAGCCGCCCCCGTACGTGTTAAGCATACTGGATTAATTAAAAATGCCTATTGCATCCACAACCATATTGAGACCAAGACCAAGTCACATTTTGGGCAGAAGGTTAGTCAACAGTAACCTAGGATAATCTTAAGAGATTGGCAAGCAGTCATACTAGTGCTGGACCCAAAATTGGCGTTCGGGATCTCGGAAGATGGGTCAGCCACCATTGGCATTGGACATGGTCTTTCTTTGGGCTGCTTGGACAGTAATGCATAATCAAGGTTAAATTCTGCCATTAGTCCCTGTGCTTTATAAAAGAGCTGTATTAGTCCCTATATTTTAATTTGATCATTTTTAGTCCCTGTAGTTTTCAAATTGATTAAATTTAGTCCCCATACTTTTTAAGTTTTAAAGTTTTAGTCTTGACTTGAATCATAGCAGGTAAACCCATTCGGTTATATTCAATTACTAGGCATGTACCATACATATTGTTGTAGATTTAGTCTATATTCTCCAATTGGATCATTCCAAGTCCCTATACTTTCCAAATTTTGAATTACAATTTCAACACAAATGACAATTATTAAACCATTAACTAAATTTTTAATGACTAATACGTGGAAATAAAAAGCTAACATCGCATTAAACATATGATGATATGCTTGCCTAATCAGATTTTAGAAAAATATAACTTAATGAATTTAATAGTTATTATTGGGAATGATTGAAATTTTAAATTTTGAAAAGCATAATAACTAAAAAGGTACAAAACTAAACTCACAACTTTCATAAAGTAAAATGACTAATAGCGGAATTTAGCCGGTAATCAATTGTCTAATAGCATGGTATGTATACTTTATCCCTCCCTTTGCCCCCTACTTATTTCCCCCTCTCAAGCAAAGCACAACAGAGTTGTTAGTGGAAACAAAAAGGTGAGCCATGAGGAATGATACTCGAGACAATCCCAGAGGCAAAAGCAAAGCACCTAACATAATAAAGCAGCAGTAAGTGTAACCTAAACCATTCTTCTAATATTATAATAATAATATTCTCCCCTGCACTGCACCAATATCATAACTATCCAATCAAACCAAAGCCGAACTTGTCCAAAGGCCTAAACTTGAAAACAGCACAACAGCCATCTATGGGACTCTGCCAATCTCTGGGATTCTGCTTGAGAAGATCTCACTCTCATGAAATCCCAATCTCTTCCTCATCTGAGTCTTCTCCTCGTCCATCTCATCCATTCCCCAAAACCACCCCGCAACACTTTAACCCTTCTTCTTCTAAAGCTACTTCATCATCCGGTATTGGAACCATTTTGCTCAAACCATACGTTGATGTCACCACCATTTATGATCTTGACAAAGAGTTGGGGAGAGGTCAGTTTGGCATCACTTATCTTTGCACCGAAAAGGCAACGGGACGAAAATACGCCTGCAAATCTATTTCAAGGCGTAAACTGCGCACTGACAGAGACATAGAGGATGTTAGAAGAGAGATTTCGATAATGCAGCACCTAACAGGGCAACCCAATATTGTGGAATTCAAAGGTGCTTATGAAGATAGGCAGAATGTGCATTTGGTGATGGAACTGTGTTCAGGTGGCGAGCTTTTTGATCGGATCATAGCTAAAGGGAGTTATTCAGAACGTCAAGCGGCTTCTATTTGTCGACAGGTTGTGAATGTGGTGAATGCCTGTCATTTTATGGGGGTTATGCATAGGGACTTGAAACCTGAAAACTTTTTGCTGGTCACCAAGGATGAGATTTCTCCAATAAAAGCCACAGATTTTGGACTCTCTGTCTTCATTGAGGAAGGTTAGCTCTATTTCCGTTGCTTCCCTTTGATATTACCATATATGCTTTTGCTTCACTCCCTCAATCGGGCTTGCTTCTGTCATGAAACTTGGTGTTGTTAGACATGATCATACCTTGATCAATAACTCCAAATTATACTGTGAGTTTTTTTTTTTTTTTCATTTCGATTATACTCTAGGGAGATGGATAAATTTGACTGAAGTGTTATTCAGTATAAGAACTTAAAAACAATAAAAATAACATGAATTAGACTGGAAGCGGACGCTGCACGTTATTCTTGCTAGATGTAATCATTGGTCAATAAAACAAGTAAAAGAAGAAGGCGACCGGTCAACCAAGCCATTGATAACTTTTTGTAAGTAGCAAGTGTAAGAAAAACGACGGAACCATAAAAGAAAAAGCTAATATGTAGGGATAACGTGGTAGGTTCATGGCTAATCCTATTATATGCATCATAATAATACCTCTTTGATCATTCAATTCCAAATCTATTGATGTATTTCTTTCCCAAGTAATCATGAATCTCAACTGAGCACTTGAAGTTTATGTAACATTTCAGGCAGAATGCATAAGGACCTTGTTGGAAGTGCATACTATGTTGCACCAGAGGTGTTAAACCGGAAATATGGCAAGGAGATAGATGTGTGGAGTGCTGGTGTCATTTTATACATTCTTCTTAGTGGAGTGCCTCCATTTTGGGGTGGTATGTAAGTGGAAACTTATTTTATTTTTCGGATACGTTCTTGTGGTTGTGATACCTCTTCAACTGTTGCTGAATAATTTTGTTGCAGAGACTGAGAAAGAAATATTTAAAGCGGTTTTAGAAGGTAATCTTGACTTGAAAAGCTTGCCATGGCCATCTATAACTGAAGGTGCAAAGGACCTCATCAGAAAGATGCTAACAAAGGATCCTACGAAACGGATCACTGCTGCCCAAGCTCTAGGTAAAAACATTAAGCTTCTGTAGGCAAAACCCTTCAAGATAATGAAAAAAGGGAAGAGTTGGATTGACAGCATTGAACATTGGTTCATCTTACTGAAGAACACAATTGTTAGATATGGCCACTAATGTTTACATTTTGTGAAAATGAACCAGAACATCCATGGCTGAAGGAGGGTGGTGATGCTTCCGACAAACCTATTGATAGTGCTGTCCTTAGCAGGTTGAAGCAGTTCAGAGTAATGAACAAGCTCAAAAAACTAGCATTGAAGGTATGGCCTATGACTCTAGTTTTTCACGCTTGTGAAACTTGCACATTACCATATTCTTTGCGTTTGTGATATCATTCTATGATAAATTTACTCGGCCATAAAAGCACAAATTTCTTTTTCTCTGTTTTTTGTTCCCACAAGCTGATATTTATGTCTGTGAATATGGTTTGTGGAAGGTGATAGCAGAAAGCCTATCAACGGAAGAAGAGATCAAGGGCTTGCAACAGATGTTCAAAAACATCGACACTGACGGAAGTGATACAATAACACTAGGAGAACTCAGAGATGGATTAGCTCGCTTGGGATCTAAGTTAACTGAAACTGAAATAAAGCAGCTTATGGATGCTGTAAGATTTTATCCAATTATATAATCCCTTCCTTGCACCATCCAAATTCTGTTATTTATATATAATAGTAATCATTTCCATAATAATGAAACAAGCTGCAACTTCTGAATGCCTAAACCTCATTCTGTCAGGCTGATGTTGACAATAGTGGAACCATTGATTACATTGAATTCATAACTGCAACAATGCATCGACATAGGCTTGAGAGGGAAGAAAATATAGTCAAGGCTTTTCAGTTCTTTGACAAGGATAACAGTGGGTTAGTATATTGCACTATTGCATTTTTCAGTTTTGAACGTTATATTACTTGATTGATTGTCTTTGCCTATTATTCTTCTTTTCATTCAGGTTTATTACAAGAGATGAACTAAGACAAGCTATGACGCAGTACGGAATGGGAGATGAGGCTACAATAGATGAAGTCATTGAGGATGTTGATACTGATAAGGTTTTTCGTTTGCTTCTTTTACTTAAAACAATTTGTTGGTTTTTGTGCTTGACATGATTTGTTGGACAGGATGGGAGGATCAACTACGAGGAATTTGTAGCCATGATGAAAAGGGGAACTCATGATGGGGATGGCAATTGGCAAAGACAGATGAACAGCTAAGGTCTTTCTTTAGTTGGCAATGGCTGCTCCATTTGTTGCAAACTTATTTCGATCTTCAATACTCCTCATCTGTTGTTGTGATGCTGAAGCTAAACAATTCAGTTCGTTTATTTGGATTGGATTGGATAACAATCATTATTACTAATATTATTATAATTGGTTTGATTTCTGGTGTTTAAGTGCTGATATTAAATGGATTTGATTGACTAAACGACTCGTTGATTAACTTGCATTTGCCAATTTGGCACCAAATTATAAACTTCTATTGTTAATTGGCAAGGCTATGCTTGGTTACAAGTTCAACAAACTGCTATGGAGGCAATGCAAAGGATTCAATCGACGCCAACATACAAACGAACACTGCAGTAAAATCGAACTTTGGTTTCCTTTTCTTTTTCCTCTGAATTTTCTCATCAACCAACTTCTGGATATGCGGGAATTACAATCGAAAAAGGCTAACGCATAAGTTGATGCATTATAAGACCAAAACACAAAATTTAGCTTACAAACAATATTTGTACTTCCTTGAAAGGATAATCAAATTCAAAATCAGAGAAAGTTAAGAAATGAATCAATCATCACCGACCATCTCCCCGCTCCTTCTGAATCTGATGCCTCTGCTTTTCGGCTAGCTTCTCCAATGCAGATTCAACCGCATCACGCCCACCGATAAGCAATCGGGTCACAACTTCCGGATCCTTCTCGAAGCGAGCTTCCTCGAACTCCTTCCTCGCGTTCTCTCTCAATATGTCCCTCCACAGAACGCCCCGAGAATCGGGCCACATGAAGAATCGGGTGGCTCGAAGGATGTCGCGGTAGAGACCCAGCGCCTCTCGTCGAGTGCTGGTGAGACGGTGTCGGTTCAGCGATTCTTCTTCCTCATCATCTAGGGATTTCTCCTTCTTCACTAGGTGTCTGTTAAGAAGCTCTTCCACGGTGTCCGGACCATTGTGTAGAAAACGCTGGAGGGAGACAACGTTGTTTCCACAAACGATGGTTAAACTTAGGCATCTTCTTAGGTATGCGATCATCCTTTTTACTTTATTTCTCTCACAAGCTTATTTTCCGTGCCGTTTGACAAAAACATAAATGGTGGATTTCAGCACAAGACGGTAAGCACACGGTTGAGAATAGGGTCGGTGTTTTTGTTTCAGGCCCAAAGTAATTCTAAGCTTTGATCCATATATCATTTTAAGCATTAGGACTTTAAGGGATAATAGTAAATTTAACCCTCAACCTTTATACATTTGTTTATTTTAATGTTTATTATTTCATTTGGAGAAAATTAGCTTTCTAACCTTTAATTGTTGACATGTTACTCTTTTATCTTATATCATATTAGTTTAATTTTATTTTTCAAAATAAAAAAACTCATTAATTTTATAAAAAATTAAAAAGAACTCAAAAGATTAGATAAATTTTTCCAAATTTCTAAAGAAAATTCTTAAAATACAAAACCATTTTTAAAAATCCAAAATTATGAGATGATCTCTTCAAAATTTAAATGAAAAACCTAAAACGTAAAAATTAACTTAATTGTGCGAGTAGTATTAGAACATATTAACGATTTTTATGGTTTTATTTTTCACATTTTAATAAAAATACATTACAATTATAAGAAACATATTTTTAATATTGAGAATTTTTGAAATAATTTTAGAACTTCATTTTTTAATTTCTTTTTAAAATACACATGGTCGTCCATGCAAGCGAACAACTTTGACATCTAATGTAATTTTTAACTGAGTGCTTAAATTGTAATGAAATTTATCTAATTTTACTTAAAATAAAAGTTGAGATTCACTTATTTCTAACTCTCCTAAATGTTGCATCTAGTTACTATTTGTGGAACCTCATCAGAATAACGACCCAAAATTTGTCTATTGTTCACCTAACTACTAAACATTTTCTTATGAACTTCACTTGGAGTGAGGGACACTCCATTTCTTCATTCCAATATTACGATCGGCTCTCCATTGAGCCATGTTCACCTCTGCCCTCATCTTTCTTTTTGCTACTTTAAATTTTTTTTCAATGAATATTAGGTAGTGAATGATACATAAATACAGAAGAGATTGTTAACAAAAAAAATCATGGTTTCAGCAAGGCATGGTGCGAGCTGACTGTGCCTGTCTTGTGTTCCGTGCCGTTGATCCGCTTTACGGGGAGGTTTATGAAGTTATTGGGGTTTATTATTAACAGCCGTTGTTTTGCTCTTATTATAAGAGTTAATATCCGATCCCTGGATTTGTCTTTGTATGGCTAAATCGTCGGCCAATGGGGTTATTCAAAGTCTTGCCCATTAATGGCTAGATAATAATTGTTCTTTTGCTTCAAAAAAATCATTGTTTGGAGTAAATGTGAGATGAGAGAAAATAGTAGCTTTAGTTCTAATTTCTAACTGCAGAACTCTATGCGCTAAACTGCTAATAGCAAGCACCTAGAGCGTTTCCTCGTTTAGGCCTCTGCCCATCACAAAGTTTCAGGTATTGTGTAATTTTTGAAGGGCTCACATTCCCATATCTTGCCTTTCCTTTAAGGCCTTCATTTTCCAAAAACAACTATCTAGATATTTTACCATTTCTAACCTTTCACATCCTATTACAAACCTTATTATCACAGCCATTCAAGCATAAATAGATGCTCATGCTATGCTATAGTCCATGAATATTATTATCAAAGAAATCAATTTTAGATAAAATTACACAATGTCATTACAATCTATAAGGTCTCACAAAAGCAATAATAGCTTTCTGAGATTTATATCTATACAAACATCTTAAACAGCACATAAAAACATCGTGCATTCAACAGAAGACCACAACATTTTATATGCAGATATTTCAAAACTAAGCAAAGCAAAGGAAGCACTTGCATTCTACTCAAGCTATCGTATTAGCATGGAGTAGGTGTAACCCAAAGTGGTGTAGGCCAACCCATTCTAAAGAAAGAATTTCGAGGATAACACGGCAATGGCTCAATGCTCCCATCCCATAAATTGTAGATACCAATATCATGTTCCCCCGAAGAACCATCATAGTTACTTTCAGAGTAATCATCTGTGAAATATATGCAATTCCCCATGCAGCCTGTAAAATCCGAAGCTGACAGCGATAAAGAAGAATTTTCACCTATAAAAACCATCTTATCATACAAACTTTTCACTCTTTCCCAATGCGGTCCACTCCAAACAAGCCTAGAAACCTCGAAGCGCTTAGTCCTATAGACCAAATAGGACTGATGAGGTTCGAAACTGAATTCAAGATCAAGGTGACGGGTAATGAGTAACAGTTCATCTCCAGAATTGATCAAATATTGCATATCACCGTCCAATTGTGTCCGCGTTTGGACAATGGAAACCTTGGGCGAATCATCGCGAACATCACAAATTGCAATTCCTCCGTGTTTGTCGACAGCATAAAATAATCCCTCACAATATATAACATCCTCGGAATAGGATTGTGCACCTGGGATAACGCGCCAAGAGTCATCGCCGTTTTTGCAGTAAACTAGCTCACCGGTTTGATTAAGAATCGCTATTGCCACGAAACGAAGCTCCTTGGAAGGATTGACAGAAAGCACAATTTTTTTAATGGAGTCTCGCATTTGGCGCAAATTACGAGTGTAAAGGTCACCAGAAGGGGAGCGGAGGGAATATTCCTTGCCGATGTGGGAGTAATTAAAGCTGTGGACGTTGGGGAAAGAGGAGAGAGAAGGGAGGTGGAGTTTGGCGCGGGAGAGGGGGTTTAGGAGGAGAATGGAAGGGGATTCATCGAGGACAACGAGCCAGCCGTGGGAAGAGCCGCAGTGGCGCTTATTAGGGTTGGAGGATTCGGGGAGGGAGAGGAACCGGAGTTTGTTGGTAGAAATGTCGTAGAAGGCTCGGTGGGATTGGTAGGACTGGGAAGGAGGGAGCATGAGCCAGGGGAGCTGGGGAGGGAGATGGGACGGGGTTTTAGGGGTTGAGGATCGCCAGTTGCGGCACACCGCCCGGAAACTGAGGTAATCGGTGTAGAGTTTTAGGTTCTCTGAGATGGATTCCAAGAGTTCTGGCGGGAGTTTGGTCCAGTCAACGCCCATCTTGTCCGATGGAGATAACTGAAAACAAATTCTCTCACGGATCTCTTACTTCTTTGCTAATAATGCTATCAATGGGTGGCCGGGAATACGATCTCTTCTTGGATAAGGAATTTTATTTTTGCCCGTTTTAGCAAACGTCAAAAGCTCGCCTTGGGCTAGCCGGGCCATAAAAGCTCTCAATGAACCAATCGATTTAGAGCCTAGATATTGGCCCAGGCCTCTACTTAATGCTTAAGCTAGCTTACTCCAATCATAACCGTTAAACTGTCGTTTCTAGGTGGGAGCACATCTCCGCCATCCAAATATTATATATTTTCAAACACAGCGATTTCTTAACATTGTAGAAAGCCTTTTTCTTCGTGCCAAATTCGAAGTATTTTCCTTTTCCGTTCTCCTTAAAGCGTAATCTCATTCCAATTCCACGGTGTTCGCGATCGGATCGCGACCTCAGTTTTTCTTGCCATCTTCTTTCTCTTCAATTCTAGTAAGTCTCTTTCCTGTTAAATTTCTTTTCTACGTTGCAGCATTAATTGCAAACTTGTTACTCGTCAACCTATTTTTAAGGAAAGAATTAGCTTTCTATACTATTACTCACAGTCTTGCACTTTGTGTATATTATAAGGAAAGAATTAGCTTTCTATACTATTACTTGCAGGGTTTTTCAGTGCTTCATTTTCCACGATTCAGCCTCAAATTTGGGCAGCAACAACTTGACTCCATATGGATAACTGGAACAACGTAGTCTTCCTCCAATTCTTGCTCTGTTAGATTTCAAGATGGCATTTTTTCCCCTTTTAGTTAGTTATTCTAGTTTAACTTAAGGCTATTGTATATCCTTTCCTCTGATGTCACGTTATATTGAACTGCAGACTGTTGAGGAAAGCACTGATCTTGGTATGCTGTTATCTTCCCTTTGCGTATGTGTTGCTTTTTCTTTAATTTATCTGGTTGTCCTGTCCTGAAATGATTGTTTGGACTTTGAAGTTCCAGGATATGGATACTTAGAGCTCGAATTCATTAGGTTTCTTTATTTTTGTTTATTGTATAAAAGAGAGCAAAACTAATAATAAACTGAAGGTATCCAATACTATAATAAAATTTGCTTCTTCGGTTTGTTACGCTTCTTGACTTTGATAAGAGAAAAATTAAGGAAAGCAATTTCAACTAAATTTAACGAAGTATGCTCAACCTTTTAAAGGTATATCAGTTAGGGACTATGAGGATTTATCTACTACAATCATATCATTGGTGGATATCTTAAAATGTGTTCATTCTTACAAATGGGTTGTAAAGGGGAACAAGTTAGAAGAGAAAATTGCTTCTAATTGTGCTTTGGGATTTAATTTTAGGTGCTGTGTTGCGGAAGGGAAAGGAAATCCTTTTTCAGGTAAATTTACATTGTTGATCATTTTCTCTTACAGGAATTTGGAGACTTTGTTATTGACAATGTTGCTCGTATACTAAATGAGCCGATCTCTTTATGTATCTGGAAGAGGTTGTCTCAGTAGTATGTGAAATAGAAGAATAAAATTCTTCATAGTGAACTCAGGTTTGACAGCTGAAGCTATTTTAAAAGTTGCTTAAATTTTTCAACAGGGTTTTAACTGGGAGTCCCATAAATATGACTGGTGGGAAAACTTAGAAAAGAAAGTTCCTGACATTGCAAAATCTGGGTTTACATCTGTATGGTTGCCACCAGCAAGTAATTCTTTTTCACCGGAAGGTTAGAGAGAATTTTTTTTCAAAGCATGAGCTAGTTTCTTAGCAGATAAGCGCATGCCTCACCATGATGTATATATTTGTATCTGTTTTCCTCGTCTTATTGCAGGGTATCTTCCCCAGAACCTATATTTACTCAGTTCTTCATATGGCTCTGAGCAGCAATTGAAAGCTTTGCTCCAAAAACTGAAGAAGTACAAAGTTAGAGCAATGGCGGACATAGTAATCAATCATCGTATTGGAACTACTCAAGGACATGGAGGACTGTATAACCGTTATGATGGAATTCCACTAGCATGGGATGAGCATGCTGTCACATCTTGCACTGGTGGATTAGTAAGGATATTCATAGCAGTCATTCTGTGATGTTTTATATTACATGGCCTTAAATGATATTTCCTTATGCAATGTGGATATAGACTGTACTGTAAGATAGTTTCTAACCTTCATATATGTTCAGGGTAATCAAAGCACCGGAGACAACTTCCATGGGGTTCCGAATATTGATCATAGCCAACATTTTGTTCGGAAGGACATCATAGGGTGGCTGCAGTGGTTACGTAGTGTTGGTTTTCAAGATTTTCGCTTTGATTTTGCAAGGGGGTAATAGCAATACTTTTCTTGTACATTATTGTTTTCTCTAAATGATCTGCTTTCCATCTCATTGTGCATGTTGCTATAATGTTTGCTCCAGTTATTCAGCAAAATATGTCAAAGAATACATTGAAGCAGCAAAGCCTATATTTTCTGTTGGGGAGTATTGGGATTCTTGCAACTACAGTGGATCTGTGTTAGAATACAACCAAGGTAATGTGCTTAATCTGTTTTTCGTGCTTGAGATCGGTCATCCATAAAAGAATCTAGCTTCTTTTTCATTTATAAAGAGATCGATATGTTTATGAGCTGACTGGTTAAGTATTCTATCATGTCCATATTATTACAATATATTTACAACCTCTGCTGTAGATAGCCATAGACAGAGGATCATTAATTGGATTGATGCCACGGGGCAGCTTTCAAGTGCATTTGACTTCACAACCAAGGGGATTCTTCAGGTATAGTCCAAAAATTATTCTACCACTTACCAAGAGAATGGGAATGGCATTTTTGTCTAATGTAGCACCATATTCTGATTATGATAATTCCAGCGTCTTAAACAGGCACTCTTTCATCTTTGTTTAGATTTCTTCTTCACCTTCTCCCCTGTTTAAGACCTGCCACTATGTAATGTTACTTTTTGATTCCATATGAAATGGGATTTTTTTTTCTTTCAATTTCTTTTGATATTTACTTGGTTGTAACAATGCAGGAAGCTGTGAAGGGGCAGTTCTGGCGCTTGCGTGACCCTCAAGGGAAGCCTCCAGGTGTAATGGGGTGGTGGCCTTCTAGGGCTGTCACATTTATCGATAACCATGACACAGGCTCAACCCAGGTACTAGAGAAATTCTTGATTTATCGCAACTGTTGACTTTGATGGCTGTGAAGATAACATAGGAGCAAGTAGTAATTCCTGCTTATGACTTGCAGCTTTTGTATACTGATACTCTTGGGTCTTTATTTTGGGATCCCACTTTTTCAAGTTTGCTTTTGGCAGGGCTGTATTATAGTCTATTTCAAATGCCATTAAATGAAGTCCTTCCAATTTAAAATCACCTAAGTAACAGAAACCATGTATATTCTCTTGATATGCTTTTGTCTAAATAGATTGGAAGTTGTTAGAAACTTAGTACTAAAGGGACATTTTGATTTGCCTTTTAAGTATAAAGGGTTGAGGGTCACTCCTAGGAGCGGTAAACCTGAATTGTATTGTAGAATGTATTCTGCTGAACATTTTCAGTAAGATGCATTTGTCCAGTTCTGTAAATTTGTTTGCAATTCATCTTGAATCTACTGACCCTGCCAATTGTTTTATTCTTGCAGGCTCATTGGCCTTTCCCCTCGAATCATATTATGGAGGTACGAGATGCTATTGGTTGCAGATTTGCAACAGCACTTGATAACTTGCATCAAAGTTTTCTATCGAAGGGTTCCAGATGACTTTTTTTAAAAATTTATTCCATTAACCTTATCAATGTTTTATGAGTATTAATTTTATTACAAAAAGTAATGTTTCAAGTTTCATTCTTTGGCCTGAAAGCTGTTGAAAACATGTGTTTCTTGGTTTGGTATTTGTTTGAGTTATTATGGTTCCATGTTTTCCTGCAGGGTTATGCATATATACTTACACATCCAGGAACGCCCACAGTGTTTTATGATCACTTTTATGATGGGGATGATTCCGTGCACGAACAAATTGTTAAATTGGTATGCTACGTGACCATTTCCATGTACGTACGTATGTACGTGTTAGTTTGGTTTTCCAAGAAAATAAGGCTTCTGAATCTTGTGTACAGATGGAGATACGGAGGAGCGGAGAAATTCACAGCCGGTCCACTGTCAGGATTCTAGAGGCCAAAGACAACCTCTATTCCGCAGTTATTGGAGACAAAATATGCATAAAGATTGGGGATGGTTCATGGTCTCCTTCAGACAGAGAGTGGACACTAGCAACGAGCGGACAAAGATACGCAATATGGCAAAAGCAGCAGTGATTCATATACCTTCTTAATAATAAACAAGGCAAATGATATTTTATTTATATTATAATATGTACTTTGATACTTTTAAGAGTTAAATATTAACTATTACAAATATTTGTAAATATTATTTTAATAATAACTGTATTGTGATTATAAAAATAATTAGTAAGTATATAATGTATTTAAGAAATAGCAAGATATTAATTAATCATATAAATAATAAGTACTTTTAATTTAAGGTTAAATTTGTTAACTTTTGTTTATTCTTAACCTATATTATTTTACTTAAGTAATAATATTATTTGTTCATTCCTTCCAATCAATTAAACAACATAATACCTCTCCATTACTACATTAACCATAGTTATTTCGTTCTTGTTCTATTTTTTTAGAATGAACCACACATATAATAAGATTCATGGATTTTGTGCAAACCCACAACTTGAATTGAAATTTAAATGGTCTAAGCTTAATGTAAAGATATGTTTGATCATCACGGTTTAATTGTATAAAAAAATTTTGTAAAGACTAAGGTAGTATAACAATCTCTTGTAATTACAATTCCTTAGCTTAATGTAAGGCACAAAAACATCACAAAAACATTAAAAGTATAAAACATCATGGAGTAATTGCAAAAAAAATTGTAATGACTAAGGAAGTATAACAATCTCTTGTAATCACAATTCCTTATTTCCTAGCATTTTTTTTCTTCAAGAAAATATAACTACTTACATTAATACACAATAGATGAATTCGTCCCCCTTTTTCTACAATCATAATCAACATATACAGAACGCATTTCTTTATTATGTTGAACATCTAACAATTTATTGTACGCACGTCCCAGCTTGAAGCTCCAATATGCACAACTGATTATAAGACAAAGCCATTTTTTTTTTATATTTTATTACCCAGGAATAACAATAAAACCCGTTACCAGGATAAGAACTACAAGAGGCAGTAACCAAGAGAAAACGTAGGAAACAATCATAAGCCGACATCCTTTTCAAGCCCATTTTGAGCCAGGATTGATGCTTACAGGATCGTTAGAAATTCAAGTGATACCTATGAGTCTAAAACCTCCACAATGCAGTTAACCAATTCAACTATGTGTGAATCCTACATATGCTTAGACAATTGTTCAACATAAGCAACCATGAGAGAGCAGTTCCTCGATGATACAGAACAATGCAGTTGCAGTTGCTCAATAGATGAAACAAATACTTCTCTATGATCCTAGGTTCATTTGAAGTGCTTTATTGACATTAAGAAATGAAAATGTTCCCAAACCTCATAATTTTCAACTATGGCAACTTTAAATGCATTACTCCTTGCTTATAATTGGGAGCAAAACATGGCATATTACAGAAACAAAATTAAATTTCATGTGCCACAACTATATAACACTTCAATTCAACTTAATGGATAAACAATAGATATTAACGTGCTGCAATATACACAAACCATAATATCATTTCTACTTAGCTCAATGAATAAACACTTAAAATTAAAGTGCTAAACTCGATTACAAACAAGGAGACCAGCTGAAACACCAATCAAAAGAAATTTAATCAAAATTCTTTTCTCAGATAAACCCAACCAGAAACATAAACATAAGGAAAGCAAAGAGCATTTCGCAAATTCAAGAACGATTACTTTCTTTGAAATGATTCAGGAAAATTCTAAATATATATTATTACGCAAAGAGCAAAAGTGCAAAATTTAAAAACCTAAAATTTCAGTGCATTCTCTTGACGTGAGGTGGAGACACTAAAGATATGATATTATCAAGGAAAATACTAGACAGTAGGATCAGAAGAGTCTAATTATCGTCACCAAAGAGGAGGCGGAGGCGTGAGGCAAAGCGTCCAGAGGGCTCGAGAGAGGCCTCGTGGAGGAGGCCACGTTTTATGTTGCTCATCCGATCATTAAGAGATTGTTGCTCTTGCTTGAGAGCTGCTGTATCCTCCTGGAGGTCGTGGATGCGGTACTTCTGGCCCAAAGATCGGACGCTCAAAAGCAAAATCCCGGTCATCGCGAAGAACTGAATGAAGTTGTGTTTGTATTTCACTGCGTTTTTCATAAATCCAAGCGGCTTCCTTGCATTTTGGACGGTGGAGGACGACTCTGGTGGTGCCGACGAAGCCATGGCTGTAGCCGATGCTAAAGCAATAAATCGATCCAAATCTCTGTCGGGAAATGTGGCACTCGAAATAGCGCAAGAAGACGGGAATTTAACCAACGTTGTCTATGATCTTTACACTTGCACATCTTATTCGTATAGCCATATAGCCATGTATGATGTATGTACGCCCTATCAACTTTGGGCCACTTACCATCTGTGATTCATATGGGGCCTCGATGACTTTTGCTCTTTTCCGGAGTAAAACTAAAATGCGGCCCTGTATCTTGCACTTTCAATGACTGTAATGGGCTTTCTTTATTGGAATATTGTAACAGTTCAGAAATATAAAATATATTTTTAGGATTTTTTTTCAAAATATGGTTTTTTATTTATTTGGAGTATACTTCATGGATGCTGATATTAGTTTGGTGTTAATTTCAACGGATTCATGCCACTTGATTTTTGGAACATTTGAAGATTAAGTACATATAGATTGTGTCATTTTTAGTGTTCCAAGAGAATCAGCACTTAAACAAACTTCAACACTAATGAGTATTAAATTTACCCTAAAAATTTTATTTTCAAATAAAGTTGCGTCTTTGCCGAATCCCCATTTTCAATGTTTAGATTGTTTTGCTGCTACCCAAGATGGGAAGAGTGAAAAAAAAAAAAGTTAAATTATGAGAGGATGATCCCTTGATGGTAATACTATGAGCCATGACGAGTCAATAAGTTCTCATACATTCAAGGAAACCTAATGAGCACAGCAAAAGAAAGGGAGAAATCTAAAGATCGAATAAAAAATACATCGTTTGGATGGATGACTATATGACTATCGAATTCATTGTTGGAAAATTTGGACATCACATATATAATAAGGATAATTACATGTTATTATTTACTATAATGATAGGTTAGCCCAAATTAAAAGTGATCTAATTTGGTTAGAATTTTATTGGGCTTTTAATTATTAAATAAATTATGGGTCAAATATGTGTAGATACTCTTCTAATCAAATTCTAATTAATGATGGGCTAATTAGAATTTGATTAGAACTAATATGTTAAGGTTATAAATATTAGGGTTATGGTCTCCAAATTATACACAAGATATCTTTTTTAATATCCCATCATTAGGAAAGAGAGAGCAGATATTTTCTGAATTTCTTGTGTGCTAATTTGGAAGATCAAATTCCCAAGTCTCAGAAAGTTTCAAGGAATCCATGGATTCAGGTACGCTTTTGCATCTAGTTTTGTTCTTGATTTATTAATGATTTGACATGACAAATCCTGGATTATTAAGTTATATTATAGATTTATTTTATAAATTCTAACATTCATTAATGGGACTGGATATTTTTGGACTCTAAAGAGAATGTCTATCCTAATTAATTTTTTTTCATGATTAGAAAGATTAAGTATTAAAAAATTAATTGTTGAGTTTTTAGTCCTAAATTTTATAAATATGAAATTTATATTATAAACTGGTTTTGTATATTAGTATAAATTGAGTATTGAATAAAATTATATTATTTAATAACATTGAAATTTATCTTTAATTTTATAAATATAAGATTTTATATTATTTTGAATAGTTTTGGGAAAAATAATATAATAATTACATTATTTTATTTTATAAAAAACTCATGTATTTCAAATATTTTTGAAAAAAAAGATTATCATATTTAACCCTTTTATTGAAAAATGTATTAATTAAAAATTTAATACTTATTATCAAAGGCATTTAAAATAAAACGCAAATTTTCAATAAGTTATCATATACAAAGAGATGAAAATTGAAAATGACGCTTAAAATAATAATAAAATTTCATAATAACAAGTAATTAATTGAGTTTTGTTTTGAGAAAGTAATTAATTGAGTTGCATAACAATATTATATGTAAAAACGATGAAGGGTATGACATTAGAACAAGCTAGCTGCACGCACCCACTAGTTACAGTAGTTACAATCAAATTAATCAATTAATTAAATTAAAGGAAAAAAAAAAAAGGCAGTTTGAGTTGCATCGCATCCATCTCTAATCTAGGAGGTAGTTGTTGTGGCCTAATGCTTGTCGAGTATCAAAATTCCTTGCTTAAAATCGAGTTCCTATATGAGTCCCCTGTTGTTTCACATCATGATCATGGTCCAGTTAGAAGGTCAACATTATTGTTGTTATTGTTATTGTTGTTGTTTTGGGTCCGATTAAGCTGCGCTTCAACGGTGACATCCCGATGATCGGAATCACCATCATGTCTTCCAGTATTGTCAGAGGAATCACCCCCCGGCATTTTTGAACGAGGAGGGGCTTCAGCTTTCTTCTGGGCAGCCTTCTTGTGCCACTGCTTTAGGGCTTTGTTAGTTTGTTCATCAAAGATTGACCTCTTCATGGTTGATCCCATCTGAAAATTAATCATGCACAAGCAGTGAGTCAGTAGTTAGGACTGGTTGGTTGTTGTTATGGATCGCTAATTAGTCCATATCCACAACTTGTCTTGGAGCTCCAGTCTATTACTAGGGATTGGAGAGTTTACCTGAGTAACAAGCGCATAGAGTGGAAGTGTGATGTAGCTGCAAATGAACTGGACTACTACCCTGTCAAACATTCACCATCGATCATAATGTGCAAGTGCAACAATATACACATATGATATGGAGAAAGTGCCTGCCAAAACCCTTTCATAACCCAATCCTATGAATCAACCCACCCAATGTTTATTTTCAGAGACAAGCAAGACTTACCCAAGACAAACTCTTATAGTAATAAGTGTAAAATCCTGATGAAAGCATGACCTTAGGCCGAACTCGTACTGCATTAGGAGGAATCATTAACTAGAAGCATTCCACTTCTTCTAGGCATTATTGAAATATGAAGAAGGTAAAGAGAACAAAAACATTACCCATATCCAAAAGAAATATGTGATCTCGAATGCATTCTGGAGATGAAACATATAGTAAAGAATGTCAGAATATAAACATTGATAATTAATATTCAACGGTGGAGAAAACCATCATATGGTTTATTCTTGTTTGGACGAAGAGGGCCGTAAAATACCTGAAACAACACAAAGTGGATAAGATGAAGGACTAACGGAGGCCAACCAAACCAAAAATGCTGGTCAGAGACTTGCACGAGAGGCATCCCTTGTATAACAGCGTGTTTTTCTACTATTTCAAGTGCCATTCGTGCTATAATAGCTTGAAGCTTGGTTCCAACTGCTAAAGTTACCTTTTAAAAAAGGTTGAATGGTTAATCATTTGCATATAACATAGTACATAAATCAGATAATCATATGGAAATTGAGTTTTCCTGAACAATATCTTACTATTAAAGGAATCATGGATATGATAGTCATAACATGCCAGCCTGAAAGCATAAAACAAGAATATATGTGTATATATATATTAGAATAAGAGGAATAACGCAAAAAACTAGGGGAAAAAGACAAGGTAATAGAAAGGAATTAACCATGGACATCCATAAGGAGAAAGACGACTGCTGAAGCCCACAATGCCGGACTGCAGGCACCACGGGTATTATTAGTAGAAGATCTAGAATTACTAATTGAACGCAAAATCCACCGCCCCTCCGAAAAAAAAAAAAAACTCACGTAATTCCGACGACCACCTTGAAGTCATCCTCTAATGATTTTTTGATATATTTTTGAAAGTCAAACTTACTTCCAGGTGTTAAATGAACCTGAAGGCAATAATTGAGTTACTGTAATTGCTACTGCAGATAACGGAAATAAATAACAAAAGATGTTCCAGAGAGGAAACTCACACTGACGAATCCGTGACGCATTGTACAATAATCGGCCTTGCGAACAGACCTGAAGAATTGTCGCCACATGCATACCTGGAAAAAGTTCATTCATTCCTTTGAATAAGTGTAGTTACAACCAGAAAGCTTGGCTTTAAGCTAGTCTCAAGTTCGTACATAATAAGTAGCCTCTCAATTCTCATCCTTGGCCGTGGGAAGAGTCATTTTGATAGTAATAAAGGAATCGTATTGGCACCAGATTATTAGAAAACCAAAATACAATTACTACTGCTTTGACACTCAATATTATACTATATATATCAAATAAATAATTATATAATAATGTTGAAGATAATTTAGAATTTTATTGTATTCATTAATCATTCTAGTGAGAAATTTCACTCCAATAATTTTACTGACAGCAGCGTTTATTTATTTAAAAAAATAAAAAATGAAGAGTTGAAAACATATATTAATCCTTACAAAATAAAAGGAGAATTTTGTTTTTGTCCAAGCTCCTCTGGTGTGGTCTCTTACAAATGATGTCTCATGAGTGAGCCTAAATCTTGAAGGATCTAAATTAGCAAGCAAGTAGCCAAATTAGTGAACATGTGAAGAAATTAAAACATGAGGAGGCATCAATGAATTAAGTGGGAATGTATATTAATTTAGAAAAACTGCGCCTTAATTATTAAGAAACTGATGATTAAGCGATATTATACTGTTGAGTTCAGTAACACTATTGACACACTCCCGCTCCCAGTCCTTCCAGGCTCGTGTCTGCAATGCATATGGTACGAGATTCATGAACACACGTATACTCCATCTATCATAAATGAATGGGGTTAAGAAACTGAAGGATATATAGCCACCTTTAATCTTCCCAGCATCATTGTCGTGGCACCATATGCCACATGAAAAACTGCCAAAAAGAATATGAAAATGTGCAACTGATGTAATCCATGCACAGATATAAGTGGTACGTGCCCCTACAATAATAACATCATTTATAACTGCTTTAGTCACAAAGTCCTTTTGTTATTTTGTTGTATTTTAGTTGATGTTGAGAAATGAAATTCCAATAAAATGTATATAATTTGTGATCATCAAACAATAATGCATAGGTCTTATAAGTAAGCATTAAATATCATTCAAGATGTAACTACTTACGAGCTTGCACGCTGGACCGCCACCATCACCTCCTAAAAATCTACGCACATCATCGTCATCGTCGTCATCATATGAAAACAGTCTCCGATGATGCCCACCACCGCTTTCTTGATGACCGTGATGGGAATGGTGATGTTTTCTGGGGCAAAATAACATTGTATCCGCAAGCCTCTCTGGAATACAGATTTTGGAGATATAGCTCTGCCCGAATGTCAGAAGCAGAGAAATAAATCCCAAAACCATAAGTTCTGCAACCAAAGAAAAATTTATAAAACAACTAGTATATTTATCATGGACGAGAATATTAATAATAACGCTGTAGCAGAAGCTGCCATGTAGAAATCAATTGTGAGTTTTGAGAAGAAATGTTGTAAAAATATTTCGATCAGAGGTGATTTTACCGCCTTTAACTTTTTGAAGAGCCTCATATAAAGCCTCCTTTTTTTTATGTTCAAACAGCTGCAATAATGAAATCTCATATGATATACAACTTTTTCTAATTAAAGAAAAAAAGAACTGTATGAATAAAACAAAAGCAAAAAAAAAGGAGAAAAATAAGATTATATACCTCCCCAACTGAATGAAGAACCTTTTCCAGAGCTATTGAAATCATAATGATGACAGCCACAACAAGAGCCACAGCCCAGGTGGGCGTCTGATCAAGCTCTCTCGCACCGGGGCTTGCTCCTCCCGCCATTAATAAATATTATTTTTTATTATAATTTTAAAATTATTTATTAATTATTCAAAAAGAATAATACGATGATTTATTTATAAATAACTAAATTCAAATGAAAAGAAAAAGATAAGAAAAGAAAAATTAAAAAAGTTAATCAAACATGCATGCATATATTCAGCAGCTTTATCGTAAACTAAAGGCCAAATTAAGTTTCATCCTAAAATCAAGAAATTATAAATTGACTTTGACATGGAGACTTGAATGCGGTCTGCAACTAAGGTGGTTAATTAATTAATGAGGATTCATTCGTTTTTTGGTAGCACCAACGGTATTGACATTGACAAGTGGCGGTTGTTCATCCAAAGATTTTCCAAATACGAAGATGACATTTACTACTAACCCAAATTTAAAATTTCCTCATATGGCACGGCCCCTCTAGCCTCTCTCTACACTCCTAATCTTCACCCTATTAATGCCTTGCATCTCGGAATTTTGTTACTATTTATCACCTACACCATCTTCCCTCCTCATCCTCACTTTCACACTTTAAAACAAAAAATTAACTTCATTTTAATTTAAGATTAATTCTTAGTTTTAAATAACGTTTCCTTAGTTATCTTATCCCGTTGTACGTTATATGTATAAATTAAAATATATTAAAAGTGTTTTATAATTTTATATAAATTTAATTTTATAATTGATTTCATAAATAATTTTATATATTTTTAATTCAATGTTTTATTTGGTAAAATAATATCTTAAACTATTATATTTATATGATATATACAATTTCTAGATTATACACAGATGAAAACAATTTTTTTAACTTTTTAGAAACTCAAAAGCCTAAAATTTTCTGAGCTTATTGATTTTATTAAACGTAATACTTCCAATAACTGTTCTGACTCATGGTTTGTTACTAATATATAAATGTTTTCTGATGGGTTGATGCCTGCAGTTTGAGTGGGCCTGGCAGCATCCTCAAGAATCCGTGGCCGTGAGGCAAGCAGCTGCAACTTTTAAATCCTTCTCTGGTCTCACCAATAAGATCAAACTTGCATATACGATGCTCACCCTCCCTGTCTGGTAGAGGTATATACTTTTATCCCTCATAAATCCTGTTTTGTTTAGGTCAATAGTTCGTTAACCAATGTGTTATATTGTTGTTTGATCAGCTTGAACATCACCGTAAACTACTTCTCAACCAAATACACAACTCATTCTGCTAGTTGCCCAAGCTTGCCAGAGCAGATGAAAGTTAAAGTTTGCACAATGGATGAGCTCCCCTGCTATACCTAACCAGGAGAGTTTGAATACAAAGATGATTGTGATCACTTGGATGAATATGACCAAGTCAGTGATACATGTGAAACTGTTCCAAAAACATTTCGAAATGAAGTGGTTATTGTTTCAGCAGATAATTTGCAGAGCATTATTCATGAGGCTTGTCATAAACAATCTGAACACATTGAAGAATATGGGCGAAGAAAACCAGGGGAGTCATCCAATCTTGGCGTAGGTAATGTAGAGTCACTAGTTTTCATTGATCCCCCTACTTGCAAGGCAACCTCAATTGCTACAGGCCTCACCATGGTAATTGCTGCTGAATGTGCAGATATGAGCATTGCTGGGAAGGAGTCTTTGAGGGGCATGCGGTTTACATATGCTGTGGAAGCTGATGAAGATCTACAACCATGGGTGAAAGAGAAACTACCGACGCCTGACGAGGAATATGAAAAGCTAGGGGACACTTGCACTTTTGGAGTATATCACAGGCAGCCATTTGATGTCATCTGTTCACCAGTACGAACATCTTCCTCAGTTGTTACTAGCCTTTCTAATGAAGAGACAGCTGAAGGAACCAATATAAGCATTATTGACAAGGAATTTCGGATTCCTAGTTAAAAATTTTATATTTTAAATTCTTCTGATTTTAAGGTTAGTTAAAGTAGAGGTTGTGCTTCTTTGCGTAATCACTGAAATTGTAGCTAACTTTAAGGTTGACTTTTGACTGTGTCGGCATCGGGGTTTGAATTCCTTATGGGGCCTTCCTTATATAACATATAAGAATAAAAAGCATCGTATAATGGATCCTATATTCCTGATAGTTAGCATTTCAGTGAGGATGCCGTCATGTATTACTCTACATTTCTCTCGGTAAAATTTATAGTCCAAGCCATAGATAATTGTGTACATTACTTGTTAGGGTAAAGTTTGCATTGTGCATAAATAAAATGATCATGTCTTAATTTCTATGATTTTATGGCATGTATTTTGTAAGTAGAACATGACAACTGACTATGGTGGATGTCTTTTCATGGATTTGTGTAGTTCTAAAGTGTATTCTCTTGTCTTTTAAAAATTATTATGTTTAACTGCCATCATAGCTTATCATGCTGAGTAAATAAATGGTTGTAAGTGTTTAGTTTTAACAATGTTTTCTGGTAAGAGATTGTAAGGTTTTGCCTGAATATATTTTCGTGGACCTTTTGTAATAGTTTTTTTGCTAAAAAAATAAAACGTGGCAATGATGTTTCTCATATGTTTAGTTGGTCTTGATTCATATTTTATTTCAGTGGTTCAGCATGAAGGGTCAGCATGCCATAATTGTTATGGCGGACAACCTATATTACAGGAAATTCAAGAATTATTGCAAGGTAATTGTTGAGCAGAGCTACTTTGTTGCTATAATGATGCAAGTGTATAACCTTAGAATGTCGCTTGCCTATCAGTTTCTATTATTAAACTCGCAATACTTTCCATTTTTTTATTTAAACCATAAATAAATTCTACTTGATATGATGGGTGTCACTTCGCTAACAAAAATCTCATGTTGTTGTGTCAACCACATATGGATGGACGCAATTGCTATTCAGACGAGCATTATTTGCCAACCTTTTTTTAATGTTGTTACATCAGACTTCTTTCTTCTGGTGTCATCAATACTTACTATATATAAAAGTGATGTCATGAAACCAATTATTTTTACATACAACAAATGATTGATCCTAGTGAAGTCGCAAATAGGTTAGTAACATATGTAGATTGGTCAGAAAGGAAGTGGCATCCCAGAGCATTTAGGGCCCAATATATAACATTTGAGTTCCTCAAGAACTTTACGGTACGTCCACCTATACATACATTCTCAAATGTGAGTTTACTGGTATAAACTTCGAAACTGATGTTTGACTGATTGTGCAGTTCATTAAGGAGAGCATACATTTTACAAGTGGTCCAAAGGTAAAAAAAAGATTCCTACCGTTTTTTGTTTTGAATTTGAGATTTTATGCATGTTTGTTTGGAAGAAAGAAGGAACAAATAGGGGTGTTGTTTGTTGGTGCAGAGGAGAGGGTTAAGTGAGCTATGCTTGTAGAATTCAACGAAGAGAACTTGTTATTTATTCGCAAAAAAGTTTTATCTAGAAACTTTACATAGATTAATTATCTATTTCTCTAATTATACCACGATATAGCCATCCATATATAGGGAAGGAGCCTTGCCTTTGCCTTTTCTTTTTTTCTTTTTGGTGTGGCTAATATTTCAATTTGTATTCTACTGCATTGTATTTTTATTGTCGAATCAAATGTCTACATTTTATAGTTATAACTGCTAGTCTAGTGTTGAATTTAAGCTATGCTATGATATGAGCCTAATGAATAATGTGTTGTAATTAAATTTTGTATTACATCAAATTGACTAAAATGGATGAATTTTAAAATTCCTAATTGTTTAATTAAGATATATGAATGTATTAATTATTTATATGGAACGGATAAATGCATAGAATCTAGTAACGTAGTAATATATATATAAAAATTCTAAGTGACGAAGATAATGTAAGCCAAAAAAAAAAGTAAAAAAATTGAAGTGATGAGTCATAGTTTCGCAACAATTATTCAATCAATAATACAATCTAAAATCGAAATTGAAACCTAAACATAAAATAAAAACCCAAATTGAAACCTCATCCCACACTTACAGCAGTTAATAAACCCATTTATTAGCCGTTTCTCTCTCTCTCTCTCTCTCGGTCTCCCTGTTTTGTGTTCTTTTTCTTCCTCATTTCTTCTGCTTTCATAACAAATCCTCAAATATATCTCTTCAATCCAAATCTCCTCCCATTTCTTTACCCATTTCTTTACCCATTCTCTCTCTCGGTCTATTTTGAATTTTTTTCCTCTCATTTTTTTAGCTTTGGGTAACCAAAGGCCAAAACACACACATGCGCTACACTCTGTTTGTTGTGGTTTTTGAAATCCCCTGCTTCATCGGATACTGATTTTGAGGTATGAATCTTGAACTTTGTCTTTGTCTGTCTTTGCCTTATCATTTCTATTTTGGTTTCAGATCAATGTTTTTTTTACTTATATTTCAGTGGGTTTATTTATCTGCCGTTTCTTTGTTGCGATTTTTGTAACCCCTGCTTCATCGGAGACTGATTTCAGGTATGAATCTTTGCTTCAACATTGTCTTCGGCTTTCTCTGTTTTAATTTAAGATTTATGCTTTTTTACTTGTGCTTTTTTTGTTTTTGCTATGTGTTTGAAATTTATTGATGTGGTCTGTGAGTTACTTTGTGGTTGTTTTATGCTATATCAGTCGGTTATTATTAGGATTTTCTAAATAGGTGACCTAAATTAAAAAAAAAAGTAGGTGTTTAAAAAAAACGACAGATACATGAACAAATATTATTAGGATTTAATTATTGTTTTTTCAATAAAGTTTACAATCACCAAAACGTTCTTTATATTAACTCCTTTATATTAAATGATAAACCAGGTCGGATCCAATTTAATATTTATAAGAATATTTTAGAAATATTTTAATTAATTTTTTGCACAAATTTAAATAATGCATTTATAATTATTTTAATAGTTTTCCATTCTTTATAGAAATGCGAAGTACCTACTAAATGATCAAAACCGGCATATAGGATTCCAGACTGGGACATTCTGTTTCTTAGTTTTCTCAAAAAATCTGTACTTTAGTTTTAAAAAATAATAATAATCTAATTGGGATGCTTGTCAATATTGATAGTTATTGAAGAATTGGAGAATTTCAACCGATTTGCTAATTGCAAAGGTTTTTTTTTATTTGGGTTTCATGATCATATATGGTGGAGATTGTCAAGATTCGTGTCTGCATATATGTTTTTTTTCATACTGCTAGGTGCTTGCATTCATTAGTAAGGATTGGGTATATTTTCTTTAAAATAGTTGGGATTGTTTGAGTTCTGTTGGTTATGATTTGCAAATGGATTTTGATAGGAAGTTTTAGATAGACGTATGGTATCTCTGTATATCAGCTGAATGGGAAGTTTTGTGTGATTATGGATATATTGATGTGGCGAAAATACTCCGATTTTGGTTGAAGATAGAATTATATTCATCTGTGTTACCTAGCCTTACATTAAGGGAAATTGAGTTGTAATCTTTTAAGTGAATAGGTTCTAGTCGCAACCCTTAGATTAACATAATTTTGATTTGCTTATTGGTTGATGGTTTTTATGAGACTGACAAAAAGATGCATTGGATATATTCTCTAATGATGTCATAACCAATTTCTTCTTCATTTATTGTCTTATTTGATTTCTCAATGCATTCTGGTTCTGAATAATTGTTTTTTTCCTTTTGATTTTTTTTTGTTTTGGGTTACCTTACAGAATTAAAAAATTGTCTTTGACCAATCGTTTGATAATTATTACCTTATACAAGTGCTGTTAAATTGTCTTTTGACATATCTTTATGCCATTGCAATAAAATTGTAAAGATTGTTCTTTGTTTTGGGGACTTTTTTCCGGCTCATTCTTTTGTTAAATTTAAATATAACATCGCAATAAAAATATCAAAATTTAAATTTAAAATCATAGAAAAAAGATTTGATAAAATTTAAATACTAAATATAACGTTAATATATTTTTCAACAAACCTTCAATGATAAAACCATAGAAACTAAATTTCTTTTATCGTTTGAATGCTTTTTTTAATTATTTAAATTTATTTATTTTGTAAATAGTAAAACGTACGAATCAAAACATATATTATTAATCAACCAAACACTTTGGAGGGGAATATTGAATTTTTTTAAATAATATAAAATTTTATTTAAAATTTAAAGCAAGTTTCAATTTTCTATAATTGGATAAATATCATAAAAAATTTATGGGTCGTGCCCGGCACCGAATCAAATGCCTAATTACCTAACCTTAGTTTTCTTTTCCTCCTCAAGTCACTGCCCCCAATTTCTAACAGCTAATTTCTTAATCTCTAACCCTAACAAAATAACTTTGCCTTCTCCACTCCAATACCCTATGGCCACCCCGTTGTTGTTCACGGGTCAGGCAGTCACCACCGGTCCACCATCATCGTTCACCGTTCGGGTAGTCACCATCGGTCCACCCATCAATCTCTTTCAAGTAAGAGCAAAATTAAAATTGTATTCCTTTTTTTTTTTTTTTTCAAGGTCGAGCAAACCCGTTACTACTCAACTATAACTCAGTAGCATTTTCGGCATGCAAGTGGCTCATAAAACCAAACCCACTCCTTTTATTCTTCTTATGCTTTTTGCTTTTACAATTTTTTTCCTTTTCCCCTAGGGTTTTATTCAGCGCAGCCGGCTAAAGGTAAAGTCTGCATTTAGTTTCGAGTTATTGAAGTAGATTTGACGAATTCTACTTTGTTTTTTTAAGATATAATTAGGGTTCTGGATAGTGATTTTTAAGTGGATTTGTTGAATTCTACCCCCGAAAGTTTTGTTTTTGTATGTAATGTATTTAGTGTTTTGATAGTGATTCTTAAATTTTGATATTGAACAACTTGATGCTTTCATTTATGTTTTTATAATATTTGTTGTCTTCTTGCTTGCAATGCTAACTGGAATATTAGATATTTATTGTGTTTGTGTAGTGATCTGGTATGCTTCGAGCATTTATAATTTCAAAGTTTCAATTATTTTTAATATCGAATTGGAACAATGGATCTCGAATATTTAATATTTTGTAGTTGTAACTTTCTACTGGTTTTCTTTGTTATTAGTCTCTCCCTACATTTTGAAGGCAGCAGATAATTGGGTTTCTATTTTCTAAGGTTGTATAGTAATTCTCCTTAAAAACTAATGAAAGCATGATCATCTTTTGTACCTATCTTCATCTGTTTTATGCAATTTAAATTAAGGGTCTCCTTCATAATGTTGATAGTTGATTGGACAGATCAACAGTCCATCGTAGGATTTTTGAATTTAGTTGCAGGCAGTCGTTCATTACCCTCATTTTTCAACTGGTTTTCATCTATTTTGATTTATTCAAAAGCTGAAGATTTCATTTGGCATCTATTTTGATTTTCTTGGAATGATTAGTTCTTTATCCATTTTTATTCTCATTTTACAGGTTTTCATCTATTTGATTTCTTCAGAAGCTGATAGTATTCGCGTTTATCTTCTGACAATTATTTATTTTTCACTGTTTCTCGATGTCATGTTCAGTTGTGAGTAGTGCATGTTGTCTCTTATCATGATTTACTGAATTATTGTGGTTTTGAACTTGTAACATTGTGTTTCTCATTCTTTCTTGTTTGCTTGCTCATAAAACTGAGGGAAAATGGGTATTGCAAGGTGTTGTATTGTTGTTCTGACTTTGAGTTATGGAAAGTAATTGCTCAACTAAGTTTAAGAGCGTTTTTGTAAGCAGACAAGAGGATCTTTAATCTACAGTTTATATAAATTTAAGTTTAATCTTGAGTGTTAAATGAGGTTGATATTCTTTAATCTAAAGTTTATATAAATTTAAGGTCAGGGAATAGCTGTTTCCAATTTCTTGAACACTTGGTTGTTTTCATTTAATCTACGGTCAATAAATATTTAAGGCCACTTTCCTTGTACAAGTGCTGTTTGATTTCCTTTTTCAAGGAAAAATGCTGTTTGTATGGCATTGTTGTGTGTTTTCTAATAGAATCGAAAGTAAGAGACTTTGGGATCAATTAACATCAATTATAACTAGAAGAACATGGTCATATTTGGAGTGAAAAGTCTCCCATTTTATTTGGTGCTAAGGTGGTGCATAGTAGTCCGTCGATGGATCAATGCATATTTAGTTTTCTTTTCACAGTGCTAGGTGGTTGCACTCATCAGTAAGGATCGGGGTAGATTTTCTTTAAAATAGTTGAGTGGAGCTCATCGATGAACTTAGTTGGAATTGTTTGTGTGCTGGTGCTTATATGATTTGGAAATGGATTTTGATTGAAATATTCAGGTAATATCTAAATGCATGGCATGGCTGGAATTAGGGATGCAATTTAACTGAAAAGGTTGTTTTATATTACAAAGTAGTTACGAGTGGTTATTATGTTGCATTAGAAGATATTAACTATGTGTTGTTTTCTTTCTTACGAAGAAAGCAGTATATTTGCCTTTTTTGATCTTACAATGAGAGTTTTCTTGCAAAGTTTTATATTTGAATCGTTTTACTGGTTTATTTTTCTAAAAATCCAGATTACTTTATCTTTTGCTTTGGTATTGTTAATTATGTAGAAAACGAAGGTTTCTCTTTTGACGACGTCGGCCATTCATATCAACCCAAGGTATCTCTCTATAATCTCATGGTTTTGTTTGAAATCAAACAGCAATTGTATAAGGAAAGTGGCCTTAAATATTTATTGACCGTAGATTAAATGAAAACAGCCAAGTGTTCAAGAAATTGGAAACAGCTATTCCCTGACCTTAAATTTATGTAAACTGTAGATTAAAGAATATCAACCTCATTTAACACTCAAGATTAAACTTACTAGTAAACAGACACATGGCCATAATAGTGTCCCTAAATACTATGTATTGACCGATGTTGATAATAAGTGTCCTAAACTTGTGTACCTACACAACTTCTTACATAATAGTGTCCCACATGTAAAATCTATTAGATCTAAATACAAGCAAATCAAATCATGCAAACAATTATTTTAGGATGCTTAGAATAATTTGATTTTCACAAGTTTAAGAAATACCTGATGCGGAGTTGGGAGTTCGTCATTAACCTTGACAAAGAAGAACATAAAGAAGAACACTCGATAAATTAATTTCTCTCTCTTGACCTCTTCATTTAATTACGCAAACCCTAAGTGATGACTATTACAATTTTCATGTGTATTTGCTTGTGTAACCCTAGTAGGTAGAATGATCAACTTTCAATTTAGTACGTATGGTATGGCCTGTGGGAGTACTATTCGGCGTTACATTTTTCGTTGGACCCAATCACTAAAGTCCTGGGTGTAATTACCGCTAATCATGTAGCCAAACATTTGGATTTCTTCCATCTCTAAAACTCTTTCGCCTAAACCCTTTTCCTTATAAACTTGAGCTCAGCCCTGTAGCTCTTTCGTTTCATTCTCAAATTAAAGGTTGAAATCGATGTAAATTACTCTTTTGTTTTCCTTTCTCAGATCCCAGTCTCTATGCAGCTTTCTTCTTACTAGCTCTCATGGTTAGTCTCTCTTTTCTCTCTGAGGATTTTTTCTTTTTCTTATTCTTCTTTGGTAAGTGTTTGAACTGTTTGATTTTTTGTCTCAATGAACTTAGATGCTGTTGTTACAATTTTTTAAATTTCTCAGCATAAATACCCATCTTTTTTTTCTTTTTTCTTTTTTGCGATTTGATTGTTTTCCCATGTTTTCCTTTGTGGTTTTAGGTGTCTGTTCTAAGTCAAATAATAACTTTTATTTTCTAAGAATTACTATGAAACTTAATCATTTGTCTTTTGATGGATTCTTTCTGACTTTCGTTATGTTTGAAGAATCAGAGTCTTTTTGAAGTTTGCCATGGCTAATGAACTTTTTTCTTAAATTGATTAGTAGCATTGATGATATGGAGCAGTTGAGTCCAATTTTTATGCTTACAGAGCTTTTGATTTTCATAGGTTCTGTTTGTTTAGTTGTTCAAGAAAATGATGGGACAAAAACAAAACCACATTTTTATTAAATGAATAATGACTTGAATGAAACCCACATTTAAACTTAATTGATAATTGTTTTTTCTGCAATTACAAACTTTACACATTTCTTTGCAAATAGAGGCACATCTTCAACAAATTTTTTGCTTGCGCCCTCATATTTTAATCATGATTGCTTACCCTAACTTTATCCTTATTGTTTTTTTCTCTCTTTTGGGCAGTGAAATGCTTGCATATTGCTTTCCTTTAATCATTCAGCTATCAAATTACAAAATCAGGATTATCCGTAACATTGGTTTGCTTGTGGGTAATTTGAAGTACAGGAGAACATATTCCAGCGAGAATCTACTTGAGGCAGTTAGTGGAAGGCTTATCACTAGTAGTCAATTTGTTAATCACCCTTTTCAAAGAAGTTTTAGTCAATCTAGTTGTTATCAGAAATTCGCACCTGCTGAAATTCATTCTATCGTTCGGTCCAGTAGTCTTCAGAATCGGTTCAAAAATTGGCAAGAACTGAGAAAGCATAAATTGACAGCTAGCACATTTGCTGGGGCTATCGGCTTCTGGCCTTTGCGAAGGACCCAGCTCTGGCTAGAGAAACTTGGGGCGATTGAGCCTTTTTATGGTAACTTAGCTACATGTTGGGGCAATATCAAAGAAGAGGAAGCATTTGAAAGATATAAACAGATTACTGGGAATACAATTGAGTTTCCTGAATTTCAAGTTTATGGTAAGATGAATCCTGAAGACAATTGGTTAGCAGCTTCACCTGATGGCTTGGTGAACAGGTTTGTTTATGGGTTGCCTCCTGGGGGAGTATCGGAGATAAAATGTCCATATATTGATGGGAAAATGAGCGAGGCTTTCCCTTGGAAGCGCATCCCCCTCTATTGCATTCCACAAGCTCAGGGTTTAATGGAAATCATGGACCGGGAATGGATGGATTTCTATGTTTGGACTCCTAACGGAAGCAGTCTGTTTAGGATTTACCGAGATGTAAAATACTGGAATGTTCTGAAATCGGCAGTCTCTGACTTTTGGTGGAAGCGTGTTCAACCAGCTAAAGAAATATGCAGTAAAAATGTGATAACAGATCCCCTCAGAGAATTAAAATCACTAAGGCCAGACTCTAGGCATGAATCATGTGGCGATATAGTTCGTCAAAGCAAACTTGTAGCTGATACCTCCAATTTATTGATTTGTGAAATAAATGGACAACTGATAACCTGATTTGATGACTGAGATATTGAATTTTAAACCAAGTCTAATTCATTAATACCAATGCTTACTTGAGGTTTTAACAATTATTGAAAATTTTGGTTACCATGAGGAAAAAGTTCAAGTTTGGAAGTGCTCGTTCATAATGGTTGTTTTTCTAGATGTATGAAATTACTATTGGGTGCACTTCTCCCTTTAGTTGCACAAAGCTGAATGCCTATGGTTGTTGCAAGATATATACATGAACGAATAATAAATGAAAAAAAATAAAATTATTTTTATTGATTATTATTTCCCCTTTATTATCTCCTATTTATGATTTCTTGCTTCCGTTTTTTTTTTCCTAACGTTTCTTTTTTGTTTTATTCCCCCAAATAAAGGAATTAAATTTTACCGTGAAACCGTGGCCCGTTAGAGGATTAAAAATTTCAGAAATTTGCCCGTTGTGTTTCCACATCCTTCTTCTTTCAGCATTTTAGTAGCCAATTCTCTTATCTTTGTAAGCAAAAGCCCTGTTAATTGTTTTTGGTTTTCAGGTTTAGAACTCACTGTTTCTCTCTGTGATCGAAATCTATCGATGTGGGTCTGTCTGTTTCCTTTTGGGTCATAGGATATGCATCTAGAGGAGGCAGGCATCGTAGTCATGACCTGGTGCCTTCGACAGCATTGATAAGTAGAGCGATGAAGAAGCCAAGTGTGAGATACGGGCATGCCGCTCAATCTAGGAATGGAGAAGATTATTTCTTGGCTAAAACAAATTGTCAACAAGTGCCTGGTAATCCTTCATCTACCTTCTATATTTTAAAGAAAAAAGGAAAGCAAAAGGTTTTAAAGCAATCCTTCATCTACTGGTATGGGTTTTTGTATATCTCTTCTCGCCACAGAAGAGTATGCGAAGGTTTAAAGTCTGCCACTCTGTCTCAGTAAAGGTAAGTAATTGGAAATAAGGCAGCAGGGAGGTCCTATGAATTAGTTTTAACGAAGAAAGCAATCTTTATCAAATAATACCGATAATTTTAATTAAATAATACTGTTTATAGTGAACTTGATGGAAGAATATTAAAAATATAGTAACTATATATGTTGCTCATGCCCTCGATAGCCCAAGCAACACCAATATAACCAATTCCAGCACGACTACCAACGATATAAAGAAATAAAAGAGTACCAATGTGCTTAGCAACGATCTCTATGAAAAGACCAACACTTATGCTCCACCACATCCCACAAGGCCGGAGCTTGGTGTACATGGTCCATCGCATGTTGCTCATCAACTCGGCATTGTCTAATAATAATGTTTTCCATTGCCGGTGGCGGGTGTATGTAATATAAAACAATGTCTTCAGTTCAATCAAAATCCATTTCCAAATCATATACATAACAGCACACAAACAATCCCAACTAAGTTATATTAAATTTGATTTAAACATTGATGGGCAAAAAATTGTAAGATGTAATGATACAAATAAGAAAAGGGTTAGACTAACAGTTGCCATCACAAGAAGATGCCGATTTATAATAAACATGAGAATGGCAAAATAAATTAACCAAAATTCATAACCTAACTAACCTAAAATGTCTTTCTCAAGTTTTGATAAATTTAACAAGGTACGTTTATCTAATGAAAAACCCGCCATACTGGCCTCCTTACAAACCTCCTTACACTTGCCCACGCTCCCTGCAGCCATATACATATTAATCAAGTCACGATACATATCATATGTTGGAGAGAAACCCGCTTCCTGGAGTTTGGAAAAATATCTCACCGCTCTTGCCAAATCCTTGAGGCCAATAAAAAGCTTTATTACTACACGATAAGCAGGAAGATCCAAGAGACATTCCCTGGCCTCCATTTCCCAACCAGAGCTAATGCTTCCATGTACTTGTTCTCAGAATAACGACTATGAAGCAATGTTGTGTACATCACCACACTGGGGTCACGCCCTGATTGCTTGAACCAGTAAAACAAGCTCTCCACAATCTCAAACTTCCTATGCCTAATGCAAACCTTCATGATCGCTGTACAGTCCTGCTGACTCAAATTCAAATCATCTCTTTCTCCAAGATCACCCAGTAACTCCTCTACAAGGATGTGTTTATCAGGATTCTTTCCAAGCTCCAATATTAACTTTGCGTAAATGCCTGGACCCAGCATTCTTTTACTTTGCTTCACAACCAAAAGAAGCTTCCATGCAAGGTTCAAGCTTCCACCTTTAACGAATCCTTTCACCATTGCCTCAATCAGACTACGATTGGTCAAGCTCGTGAACTTCTCCAAGTTGACAGGCAATTTTAATTCACGCTTCCTAGCCAATACTTCAACAGTTGAAGTCAAAATCCTATCATCCGGGTACAAGTGAGGCGTCTTCTGAGCCCAACAGAAAGTTTGCAGAGCTCTTTGTGGAAGATCCATAAGACCCAATTCCCGAATTGTGATTGATAACGAACCCTTACGCAAAAAGGGAGCCCATTTATTGAGAACTGCAGACACATCATCATTGGAAGCCAGGTCTTTAATCTCTTTAGATAAGCCAATAAGAAAGCTTGGATTCTTATATAACTGTTGTGATACAGAAGCACGAGATGAGTTTACCCCAGAAGAAGCCTTCTTAACGTGTTTATTTGGCATAGGAAATCCCAGTGGCTGTAGCTTGTGAGGAAGTGGGAGAGGAAGAGGCCTCTCTCTACCTACTTTTCCAGGTTTTTGAGGAATTCCTCCTGAAAAAGTGAAGATATGGTTTCAACCTCATCTGATTCCCAAGCAAGATCAATATTCACATGATTTTCTTCTTCGTCGTCTTCTTCTTCAGGTAAATCATTATTGTGACCATAAATTGACTTTATTTGTTCAGTGTCAGTGGACATGTCGGGTTCAGTTCTAGGTTTCTCCAAGAATAAGTTAACGCCAAAGTCAGGAGGGAGTTTGGTGTGACGCGGATAACGACGGTTCTTGGGTTGCTGCTATAGCAAATTCTTGTGCTGGGATGCGCCAGGTTAGTAACACAAACGCTCTGTTGTAGTTTTCCTCCCAAAGTTATGAAAGGATATGTGGTGATGGATGAGAATATGCAATCCATTTTCTTAATATTATCGTTCCTTTGTAGGATGAACCTTGTGCATAAAACTTTCCATTCAGCTGATATACAGAGATACCATAGGTCTACCTAAAACTTCCAATCAAAATCCGTTTGCAAATCATACCCAGCAGAACACGAACAATCCCAACTATTTTAAAGAAAATATACCAAATCCTTACTGATGAATGCAACCACCTAGCAGTATGAAAAAGAAAACATATATGCATACACGAATCATGACAATCTCCACCGTATACGATCATGAAACCCAAGTCAACAAAAACCTTTGCAATTAGCAAATCGGTTGGAATTCTCCAATTCTTATCAATATCAACAAGCATCCCAATTAGATTATTATTATTATTATTTTTAAACTAAAGTACAGACTTTTTGAGAAAACCAAGAAACAGAATGTCACAACTCACAACAAATTAAAAAGACATGTTATTACCATCCAGAAAAACTACCAAATAAACTCTACATGCGTCACAACTCCCACCGGGTTCCTAGAACTAAAATCAAGCCAACACAGATGCAGTAAACAATTTACGTACGGATGCTTTTTGTTTAGGCAATTAGTATTCTGCTAAGCAAAGACTTCGAAGAAATAGAAAATAACACAAAAGCTATAATATTAAACAGAGGGAAACAAACAATCCAAAAATAAAGAACAACGTATACTAGACGATAAACAAACAAAAATGAAGAGCAAGACCGACATCTGTAGATTTGAAAGACGGAATGAAACAGTGATTTCTAAAGCTGAAAACCAAAAACCCTAAGAAAAAACCCACTGAAATACAAGTAAAAAAGCATGGAGGTGAAACTAAAAAAGAGATTGATACCTGAAATGAGTCTCCGTTGAAGCAGCGAATTTCAAAAATCACAAAAACCAGAAACGCCAGAGAAAACTTAGGGTTTCTCTCTCACGAAAACTCTCTCCCTTCTATAGCGTGTGTTTTTTTGGCCCGTGGATACCCAAAGCTAAAAAAGAATGACAGGAAAACGTTGAAAAGTGATCGAGAGCGAGAGAGAACCGCCGAAGAAATGGGGAGCAATGGATTGGATAGATAATTGAGGATTTAAATCTTGAATGATGGGAAGGAAGCTGGCCTTTAATCGTACGTAAGACGCTAGAAGGTATGTGGGCAGGGGCAGGGGCGGTTTGTTAGAAAGGACAATAAATGAGGAAGAGAGAAGAAAACAAGAGAAAGAAGAAAAATAGTAGAAAAAAAAGAGGAAAAGAGGAGAGAATAAAGGGAGAACCGTGAGAGAGATGCATGAACAAAGAGTTTTTATATTATTTATTTTGAAAACGGTTTGAATTTTATCTGTTTTTTAAATATCGGACTGGATATTAAAATAATTAAATAAACAGTATGTACATAAAGCTGAAAATGACTTTTATGTACTGTTCTGCTTACTTGATGGTTAACTTAACCACTTGAATGTCAAATAATGCTCAAGAACCTATTATTTGCCTATGCATTAGGGAATAATAGGCATTTATTTATTTTTAGTATATAGGTAGTAAAAACCTGTCATCTTTCTTTAGGTGTTGAAGGAGGCCTCTAGGCTTTATGCTGAAAGTTGGGTAAGGGATATTGGTCCTGATCTTAGACCAAACGATTATGAGAAGGATGATGGGACTGAAGGTAAATCCAATGGAGATAAGAGGAGTACAGACACAGAACCTTCGACATTGGAGGATATTGGTGAGGAACTTTACTTTGTGATTTCTTATCTTGAAATGTTCTGATGTATAAGTTGTCTGTAATGAATCAAGAAGTATATAGCATGACTTGAAAAATATATGGCATATTAGATATGCAATAAACCGTTAGATTCGTGCTTGAGACATCTTATGGAGGTCAAGGAACAAAGTCCCGTAATGCTTGAGTTCAGTTAGGTTTTTATTTCAATTTCCTTTTTTAGTAGAACTTGTCTAGAGGTAGCATGGAATTTATTCTTTGATTTCTTTTTTCCTTTTCTGCTCAAAGTCATCCGTGATTGCATTCTGTTTTATTATGTTCTTGGCACCCGTGTTCAAGTCTTATATTTTACGCTTCCATTGGCATGTTTTTGGTGAATCCCTTTTTCACCAGGCCAAGGTTCAGTTGTTAAGGAAGATATTAAACTACTGTTTATCTCCTAGCAGTCTTAGTTATCTGGGTTTCATTGTCTAGAGCCATTACAGTGACGATCATATCGTTATCTTATGCTACCTAGGTACTTATTTTTTCTTCTTTTTGGTATCACTCTGAAGAAAGATAGCATGATGTGCCATAATTTTCAGCAACAGAGGTGGATTCCTTTACCTATTGGCTTCGACACCGGAGTTATGGACTTTGGTTCTAAGTCATAGGACTCAGATTCATTATATTGCGGATATTAGCTTTGTGATTATGTACTTGGAAGCAGTTCCGGTTTGTTTGGTTCTTGAATCCGGGACCGGTAGTGGCTCATTAACAACATTGTTTGCAAGGGCCGTGGCGCCAACGGGACATGTGTATACCTTTGATTTCCATGAACAGAGGGCTGCCTCAGCTAGGTAAGCCTAAATGTTTATTGTTTGCAAAAGTGCATTGTGATGAAATATGACATAGTAATTGCTTAGGTTAAACTTGAATACTGGGTTATCTTGAGTTGATGTCTTCAGAGATCTACATTTTGTTGCCGTGATACTTCATTGTCTCTGATTGTCTCGGTTTACAAATCTTTATTAGTTTCATTAGTGAGTGCATTGTTATGAAATTTTGGTTTCAAAGATTGTTATGAAATATGATTTTAGAAACTGCTTAGGTTGAGCTTGAATTCTAGGTAGATTTAAGAAGTCTGTTCAGGTAGATGTATTGTTTGAAATACGAGATTCTGTTGCTGTCATGCTTCGTAGTCTCAAAATTATCTCGGTTTTATGGAACCTTGCGTAGGACTCATTTATGATGCATATTTTATCCCATTATATGGTTGTTTATTTTCCTTTGATTCTTCTGTGTTGGTTCGCGAAAGAAGGAATGTTTTGATGATTTTTCACTCCTTCAACAGAGAGGACTTCAAGAGGGACTGGAATAAGCACTTTAGTCACAATGGGAGTCCGAGATATTCAGGGTGAGGGATTTCCCGATCAGTTTTCTGGGTTAGCTGACTCCTTATTTCTGGACCTACCCCAACCTTGGCTAGCCATTCCTTCAGGTTGAAACATGTTGAAACAAGATGGAACTCTGTGTTCCTTCTCACCGTGCATGGAACAAGTGCAACGTTTATGTGTAACTCTTAGATCTGACTTTACAGGTAACATATTAGAAACAAGTTATCCTATCTTGTTCAAGCAGTTTTTCTTTTAAAGCATTGCTTGTAATATGCAGAGATATATGGACCTTTGAAATACTGCTCCGCATGTATGCAATCCGTGAATGGGAAATGGAAACTCGAAGGTCAATGATGGAATTCCACCGCATGCTCTCCACGCAAGAGGAGGCCGCCTTCAAGTGAAGCAAGTGTGGGGAGCTTGCTCCAACAGTCATGGCTTGGCCATCAGCTTAAACTCGAGGGCATAGCGGATATTTGACATTCGCAAGGAAGTTTTTCTTGAAAAAAAATTAACTCTAACAAGTTGCAAATTCAAACACTCAGTTTTCATCCTACTATTATGATTGATTCTTTGCTATGACACATTCCTGAGTATTCACTTTACAGATTTTCATCCTATTTTTGGCCTGGTTTAAAATTACTGTTGTGAGTTTAACATTGTCGAAGTTCAGGTCGGACCAGGCCTACAGGTATCATAGTGTCTTTTGATAATTAAATGATACATTAAACAGCTTCCGACGTCTCTCTAAATCCTTGATGAGAGATCCTTCTTTCTCCTGTAAATTGTGTCTCCTCTGTCTCCCTTTATTCTGATTTTTTACTTTCTTTTTCTTTTCTTTTTATTATTGTTTTTTTATTTTCTCTTCCTCCCTTTCTTTACTACACAGATTCTATCTGGGTATCTTTCCATTTTTTTTCCTGATTTCTTTTGTATATTTTGTGTAAACACATGCCAAAAGAACACACTTGCTACAGCAGGCTATTGAAATCCCACCCTTCATCGGATTGTAATTTCAGGTATGATTTTCACTTCTACTAACTTTTTCTTTTCACGTCTTTTTTAGTTTCAGACCTATGCTTATCTTCTTTTATTTCTGTGGGTGTTGTGGTTTTCATCTTTAGAACAAGTTTTCATCTCTGTTTTAGTTTTCAGATTTATGCTTCTTTTTTAGTTTTTTCAGTGTGTTTTTGTTATTCGTTTTGGTGTTCAGCCTTATGAAACACTACTTATATTTGTCTTTTTAAATCTTGTGATGTCCTCATTTTTTTTTGATAGTTTATCGCTTGTTATGTGTTTTATTTTTTTCGATTGTTTGTTTCCCTCCTTATTTAAGGACATTTTCTTATAAATCTTTCAGTCCTATGAGATTTTATAGCGAAGATATGTTTCTAACAACTATGTAGGTATCCACCCTAAAACCATAACTGATTAGCAGAAGGTAAATGGAAACATTTTCTTGTTTCTTTCCCTTTTATTGTCTCCTGGTTTTCCCTTTTTCAACTAGTAAAAACATTATATTTGTTGAGGGAATAAGAAAACACTAATTAAATCATACTGAGTTTTTTTTTAAAAAAGCCCAAGTGGTAATATCAAAAAAAAAAAATTCTGGAATGAAATGGAAATGAAGTGAAAGATCGGAGAGGGTATCGTATCGTCAAAGAGAAGCTCGGGGCATTAGGAAAATTACTGGGACTGAAAGACTATTGAGGAAATTAATTAAAAAATCTATTTTTTTTCTTGTTCTAGTTAATTTTCGTTCTTATTCTTCCTCAGGGATATCCCTGTGATAACCTGCTTCGGAATAAGCTATTCTTTGAATATTCACATCATATCCTGGTTTTCCCTTTTTCAACTAGTAAAAACATTATATTTGTTGAGGGAATAAGAAAAAACTAATTGAATCATACTGAGTTTTTTAAGAAAAAAAAAAGCCTAAGTGGTAATTTCAAAGAAAAAAAATTCTGGAATGAAAAGGAAATGAAATGAAGATCGGAGACGGTATCGTATTGTCAAAGAGAAGCTCGGGGCATTAGGAAAATTACTGGGACTGAATGACTATTCAGGAAAATAATTAAAAAAATCTATTTTTTCTTGTTCCAGTTAATTTTCGTTCTTCATTCCCACTGAGGGATATCCCTCTGATTTCCCGATGAGGAATAAGCTATTCCTAGAATATTCACATCATATCCTGTCCCGGTTCTGCATTTTTATTGTCCGGTTCAGTTGTTTTGGTGGCCGGTTCAGATTTTTTTCGTGTCTGAACCGGATTACCTGTCGTTCTTATTCCGACCAGGGATATCCTATTCCAGGGATATCCCGGCTTTGTGATATCCCGACGAAGGATATCCCGGTTTAGGTTTATCTCATTCCCAGAATATCCCGATTTGGATTTAGGGGTGTGAGGCTTGGGGCTTGGGTTTACTGTTGGGCTGGTGTTTTTGGGCTTTAGTTTTAGTGGTTGGGGCTGTGGACGCTTAAGTTTTGGATTACTGGGTTTGGGTTTTATTCAGTTTTATGTACATACTGGTTATTTAGTTATTTTAATATCCGAAATTTTTTCAAAACATAAAACAAAATTCAAACCGTTTTCAAAATAGATAATATAAAAACTCTTTCTTAATTCATCTCTCTCACGTTCGGTTCTCCCTTAATTCCCTTCCCTTTTCTCCATTTTTCTACTATTTTTCTTTTTTTCTCTTTTCCTCCTTTATTGTCCTTTCTAACAAACCGCTGCCGCTGCCTCCACACACTTTCCGGCGTCTTACCTCCGATGAGGCCAGCTTCCTTCCCATCATTCGAAATTTAAATCCTCAAATATATCTATCCAATCCATTGCTCCCCATTTCTTCGGCGGTTCTCTCTCACTCTCGGTCTCTTTTCGAAGTTTTCCTGTCATTCTTTTTTAGCTTTGGGTATCCACAGGCCAAAAAAACACATGCTATTGTAGGAAGAGAGTTTTCGTGAGAGAGAAACCCTATGTTTTCTCTGGCGTTTCTGGTTTTTGTGATTTTTGAAATTCGCTGCTTCAACGGAGACTCATTTCAGGTATTAATCTCTTTTTTAGTTTCAGCTCCATGCTTTTATACTTGTATTTCAGTTGGTTTTTCTTAGGGTTTTTGATTTTCAGCTTTAGAAATCACTGTCTCGTTCCGTCTTTCAGATCTATAGATGTCGGTCTTGTTCTTCATTTTTGTTTGTTTATCGTCTACTATATCTTCTTTATTTTTGGATTGTTTGTTTCCCTCTGGTTAATATTATAGCTTTTGTGTTATTTTCTATTTCTTTTAAATCTTTGCTTAAACACTAATTAAAACATACCGAGTTTTTAAATATTTTCAGAACAACGTTTTAGTAAGTACTGTGTTGTTGGGCTTAGCTTTGCATCGGAACAGATTTTTCTAGTGTCTTGTTCTAGTTAATTTTCATTCGTATTCTGCCTCACGGATATCCCCATCATATCCCGTTTCGGAATAAGCTATTCCTAGAATATTCCCATCATTTCCTGTCCCGGTTCAGAATTTTTAGTGTCATTATCTGTTTTGCAGGTGCAAAAATCATGAAGCTTCCAATTATTTATGGGAATTGTAAGTCACCCCCTTTTCTTCATATGTTCTAGCTTGGGGATTTTGATTCTTTTATGAAAAGGCCTTGAATTTTACCTTCTGCGATTGAAATGTGTGAACTTTAGGTATTATGGGGGATGGGCAGCACCTAATATATACTTCTTGGGGTATGCTGTGGTTGTGAAGGTTGGCAATATCCGCATCGGTGGACTTTCCGGAATTTACAATGCGCGTAATTATTGTTTAGGTTCGGTATGAAGTTCTTTTACTTGTCTATTCTATGTTTATTCTGGAGTTCTTTTAATGGTGATTGTTTATTTACTGCAAGCGAGTGCCAGATATGTTATATTGATTCTTATTTAGGGTGGAGAGTCGAAGCTTTGAAACTGAAATGAATTAGCGTTTCCTTGAGCAGGACACCATGAAAGGCCACCTTATAATGACAATACTATCAGGTCTGTGTATCATGTCCAGGAATACGATGTTCACAAGCTTATGCACCTAGAGGAACTGATGGATATTTTCCTTTCACACGATTGGCCGCTCAGCATCACTGATTATGGGAACTGGCTACAACTTGTTCGCTACAAAAAACATTTCAAAGATGAGGTAATTATATTCAATTGGTGGAAATGCATATATGTGACAGAATTAAAATCTTCATATCAAGCGTATTCAGTTTTCTTGTTGACCATTCCTGGTTGCTTGTTGGTTGAAACATATTTTCCTAGATCCAGCAAGGAACTCTTGGAAGCAAACCTGCTGCTCAGCTGCTCGAAAAACTCAAACCATCGTATTGGTTTTCAGCTCACTTGCAGTAAATCTAGCCTCCAGCTAGTTTTCATGAGAGGGAGGAACTCTCTGCCTTTTCGGGTTTTCTGTGATATTGAAATCTCCTTCTACATCGGATAGTGATTTCAGGTATGATTTTCACTTCAACTATGTTTTCTTTTTCACGTATTTTTAGTTTCAGATAAGCTTATTTTCTTTTATTTCTGTGGGTATTGTGGTTTTCATCTTTAGAAGGTGTTGTATTTGGCCCATTCACTTTTCTAGAAATGTTTTTTTTTTTTTTTTTTGTGATCATTCTTTGCTTGTTTCTTGCTTATGATCTCACCTTGGAGCCTTAACATCCATTGATCTTGCAATTATCAACTTAAACAAGATTCATATGCTAATGAATTATGGGAATCCATCATCCCAAGTAGGTTTTTATAAATATTGTTAAGAGGAATCTCAACTTAAAATTGATCTAGAAATTTGGCTCTCATTTACAATTAATGGGGCTATAATGTCTAGCAGCTGGCGGCATGTAAATTATAAACATGAAGAATTCCTCCTCCTGAGATGTTTTTATGTGTATTGCAGGTACATTTTTTACCTTATGTTGTCTCAAAAGGTTCTGGGAGACATTCTAAGAGGAGAAAACACTGGCCTGAACAAGCTTTCATTATGACATTCAATCATTCCGGCCATCCCTGTTTTCTGATCCAAGTCATTCCACAAGTTCACAATGTTCCATGGCAAAGTAAATGTGGTACAAGTACATTAATTTCTAGTTGACATTTTAAATAAATTCTAAAGCTCTTATAATACTAAATTTTTAACAAATTAGCTTTATCATATCTCGTATTCTCAAAACCAAATGCATTGATCATGTCATCATCTCCAAGACGATTCTCTAATCAAACATGGTGAATACTGGGCTCAACATGATGAACTACAAGGTGCTTGTTTCAATGCCTCGGAAGTGACCACAGGAAAAACTAATGATAACACGAATGATGGCATGGTTGAGATTTCCGATATTGAAAGGTTGGATAATATGTTGGAATTTTTATCTAAGAACATCTGGGAACATGTTGAATCTGATGAATTTATGGAACATGTGCGTCAAGGTTTGGATTCTCAGCCCTCTTCACTTGGTGGAAATCAGGCCACGTTAATTCAGCTCCCATCTCATATTCTACCATTAAACCGTGATCCCTTGATCTCACCAACTGGGAGAGTCGGTGATCATGTTGATAATGATCACCATGGAGTTCGACCATTAAACCCTGATCCCTTGATCGCATCAGCTAGGAGAGTTGGTGATCATGTTGATAGCGATCACCATGGACTTTGTGTACCAGAAAATATGGAGGATTCTCAGAATGTGTCATGTTTTCACCAGCTTATAATCCCTTATGAACATTTTGCTGACAGGGTTGACCAACTATCCAAATCCCAAGATAGCTCAAAAGGGGAGAGGCAAGTTTCACATTGCTTTCTTAGCTGTGGGATTTATTGAATTCAGGAATAAACATTCCCAGGTGAGACTGTAGCCTGGAAACACTGCAACTGTAGAAGATCCAGATGTTTGAAACTGTAAGTTCACATGCGAGACAGAACATTTCACTTGAGTAATATGTTACTCGGACTTGGTTTAAGCATATACCCGAGATCGGTATGTTTCATTTTCTTTTAAGTTTTCTTCATGTATTTAGAAGATGTTTGGAACATCATACTCCAAATGCTCAGAGGGTGCTCAAAAAAAGTGAAGATGATTGGCAGTTATTGTGAGTGCTTTGCAGCAGGGATTTACTGCAATGATTGTTGTGCATGTGATAACTGTTTGAACAAGCCAGATTATGAGGATATTGTTCTTGATATTCGACATCAAATTGAATTGCGTAACCCTCTCGCATTTGCTCCACCTATTGTTAACCCACCTAATGATTCCCCTAATTTTACTGTAATTATAACTTCTATGATCTTACACTTTTTTCCCTTTAAATTTGTGTAATTTGATAAGTGTTTGACATGATGAACACTCCATCAGCCAGGCACAAAAGCGGATACAAATGCAGGAGGTCAAAATGCCTAAAATAGTATTGCGAGTGCTATTGGGTATGTTTTAACTTTTTAGCTCCATGTTACTTATGTTGCTCCCAATTTCCTTTTTTATTTTTAAGAACTTGTATTCAAGATCCATGTGTAATATACACCTGGACATAGATATGTTATATGAGCCTCCAATCTTTAACTTATTAAACAAATCAGTGTTAGACATAAACTGACAACACTCAAGTTTGTGTTTAATAGATGGTGTTCATCTTATTTCCTTTTCGGATGAAAATTCAACTTGTTAAGATGATATAGTATATGAACTTAATTATCTCTAATCAATCCGACTGCACAAACATTCTTCATTTATTTTTAGGTTAAGGATGCCACTATGAGGATTGTGACAATTCTTTTGGCAAGAAGTCAGGTAATTTCTAAACTTGAAAATGATTTAACATATCTATAAAGCCGTCTACATTTGCACAAGCAGCCAAACTTAAGAGGGGGCTCCTGCCAAGGAGAAGGAACTAATAAATTGAGCCCACTTTCCTTTTTAAGCCATTGGTGAATGACTTAGGTTTTTATTGCATGAATTTGATTCTTTGAACAATTTTCTTGTAGTGTTTTGGGTTTAATTCAAAAGTTCCCGAATCATTAATGGTTGATGTGGAAATTTGATTAGGACAATGTGAAAAAGTTATGCTGTAATTTTCTGAACTGTCAAGATATAGTTATGTTAGGGGAAGCCTACTCTCTGTTTACTGGTAAGTTTGATCTTGAGTGTTAAATGAGGTTGATATCCTTTAATCTACAGTTTTTTATATATTTAAGGTCAGGGAATAGCTGTTTCCAATTACTTGAACACTTGGCTGTTTTCATTTAATCTTCAGTTAATATATATTTAAGGCCACTTTCCTTATACAATTGCTGTTTGATTTTCTTTTTTCGAGGAAAAATGCAGTTTGTATGGCATTGTTGTGTGTTCTCTAATAGAATCGAAAGTAAGAGACACTGGGCTCAATTAACATCAATTTTAACTAGAAGAACATGGTCATATTTAGAGTGAAAAGTCTTGCATTTTATCTAGTGCTAAGGTGGTGCATATTAGTCCGTCCATGGATCAATGCATATTTGGTTTTCTTTTCACACTGCTAGGTGCTTTCACTCATCTGTAAGGATTGGGGTAGATTTTCTTTAAAATAGTTGAGTGGAGCTCATCGATGAACTTAGTTGGAATTGTTTGTGTGCTGGTACTTACATGATTTGGAAATGGATTTTGATTGAAATATTCAGGTAATATCTAAATGCATGGCATGGCTAGAATTCGGGATGCAATTTAACTGAAAAGGTTGTTGTATATTACAAAGTAGTTTCGAGTGGTTATTGTGTTGCATTAGAAGATGTTAACTAGGTGTTGTTTTCTTTCTTATGAAGAATACAGTATATTTGCCTTTTTTGATCTTACAATGAGAGTTTTCTTTTTAAGTTTCATATTTGAATTGTACTATTTGTTTATTTTTAAAAAAAATCCAAATTACTCATCTTTTGCTTTGGTATTGTTAAGTATGTAGAAAACGAAGGTTTCTCTTTTGAGGACGTCGGCCATTCATATCAAATCCAAGGTATCTCTCTACAATCTACTGGTTTTCTTTGTTATTAGTCTGTCGCTACATTTTGAAGCCAGCAGATAGTTGGGTTTCTATTTGCTAATGTTGGATAGTAATTCTCCTTAAAAACTACCCATCTTCATCTGTTTTATGCAATTTAAATTAAGGGTCCCCTTCATAATGTTGATAGTTGATTGGAGAGAGAGATTATAATTTGATCACCAATCTATCGTAAGATTTTTGTATTTAGTTGCAGGCAATTGTTCATTACCTCTCATTTTTCCACTGGTTTGGTTTCCTTCATTGCGCTAGTTTGGTTTCTTTTCCACTGATTTGATTTGTTTTTCTCTAGCAAGCCTTATTAAGATTGTGTATAATTCTTTTGCCTTCAATGTTTTGTCTCTTTTCTTTTGCCTTGAATGTTTAAATGAGAAGCGGAAGCAGGAGCTATCATCTCTCTAAATCTCTAATGAAACTGCATTATCTAACTTGAGCCTTGCAAAAAAGGGCCATCAGAAATGGGGAATTTTAGGTCTTACAAGGAAACTAGAGGGCAGGGTGTACGGTGGACAAGGTTTAAAATGAGTGGCAATTTTGGTAATAGTGGAATGAATGAGGTGAGTGTATAAGAAGACAGATAAAGATTAACAGTGTGTGGTGTGGGTTATAGAGTTGAGATGGCTTAAACTTCCTTCCTTGGCTTCTAAAAATCGAAAGCTTGTAAGTGGGAAATATTCCCACTTAAATATGTTACAGGATATTTTTTATTTATTACAGGATATTTAAAAGATTTTATCTCCTAACTATTTTTAAACATGTTACTCTTATATTGTTTTACAGTGTAATAATAGGGATATAATCCACAATTGAAGGAAATATATCAATAAAGATAATATTTTCTAATTTTTATGTACAACATTGATTTCCCTAAAAGTTTAATTATTAATCATTTAGTGTTTCGTTTTCCAGTTTTCATTTATTTCCCTATGTTATGGCTAAAAAGAAGATCCAAACTCAGCTCAGTTGTTCATTATGTCTGAGTAACGATAATTGAAATAGCTGACATCAATAATTTTCAGAACTAGAACAAGATCTTTCTGTTTCCGTCATTTTGCTATCATATTTGACTGGAATCACAAGCATGTGAGAATGAATGAAGGTATTTTTTTATAAAATAGTAATTTAATTCAGAACTTAGAATTGTTTTTTATGGGTTTTATAAAAAGTTGAAATTTTCCTGTAAATTTTGGTTTGTATGCAGCAATGAATACTTCAGAGATTGGAGTTCAAAAGCCTGATTCTGCTAGTGCAAAACTGTAAGTGTCATTTTATCAACTATTTTTTGGTTGTTTGTTAATTTATAAAAAAAAAAGATTTAAAGAAGGGATTAATTGTTACCCAAAAAGAAGAAGTGATTAATTAATTAAGGTGTAACTGTGAGAAGGAACTAACAAATTGAGTCCACTTTCCTTTTTAAGCCATTGGTTAATGACTTCGGTATTTATCGTATTAGTTTGCATGAATTTAATTCCTACCTTCTCCGTTTCTTTTAACATATCAGGAAGTGGAATTGGCAGTGAAAAAAGAAGTAGGAAGTTGCAATGATGGCTTTAGGCTTACTGTTTTCCTCAAATCTGACATCTACATCTACCCCCAGTTGTTAAGTATCTCTTCAATCTACATCTAACCCCATTTATTTGCCGTTTCTCTCTCTCTCGATCTCCCTCTTTTGTTTTCTTTTTCTTCCTCTTTTCTTCTGCTTTTATAACAAATCTTCAAATATTAATGAATTTGGCTTACTGTTTTCCTCTTTTTTATATATTAATAAATTCGGGTCTTCCTGGCATTCTAGGTGATAGTTTATTCTTAATGGAACTTTGGATATGTGGTAAATATTTTTGTTTTGGGGAGTAAATTTTGGTACAAAAATTGCATTTTAGTCCAACATCATCTGTGTATTCAATTGAATGTGTTTTCCGTCTTTTAAGGATATTGCTTATTGATTCCTCAATGAAGATATCTTTCAATCGCTGCATTAGAGATGGAGATTTGATTATTGCACATGAGAGGCATGATACTATGAAAGCTGTTAAAGTGTGCGAGAATTCGATTCTTCAAAATCATTTACATGAGATTTAGTATAAATAATTGTTTTAATTTGATTTAGGGCAGTGCTGATGAATTGAATAGAGGATATTTTGATGATATATCTGAGCTAAAACAAAACGGTGGTAAGGTATTAACTGATTTGTCCTTTTTATATACATATAGGCTATATCATTTGCAAATCTGTTCAAATTAGTTGAATTGCGACTGATTTCTGAGTAAAATTAATGTTACTTTCTGTAAACATTTTAATTGTTAGCGGTTTTTTTTTTTTTTTTTTTCCTGGCAGATTGCACTGGCAAATAAGATTCTAATTCCCGGAATTGCAGCAAGGAAGTTTCCTGCCGTGGATGTTATATATTCTGATGGTAGAAAATCAAAGCTGCCGACTGTTTTTGATGCAAGTGGCGTTGATGCTAGCAAGTTGGCTGTCCCTGAAGCATCTTTAGTCTGTCTATCATTTAGAGCAAACTCTCAGGTATGGTTTCCTTTTTCTATGTTTGTTTTGGATTAAATTTATGTATTTCTTAATGATGTTATAAATCTTCCATTTTTATCATGATAAGAGAATGTTGAATAGATAGTGCATTGCTTTAAAATTGTGATAAAGAGGCATATCAGCGACTCCATGGCAATGGAGGGGTTAGCACTAAATTGCAATCATGAAAACAACAAAAACATGAGAAACAAAAGATGTTTATAGTTCTGGGTTGTTTGGTTCTAGAATCCGGGACCGGTAGTGGCTCATTAACAACATTGTTTGCAAGGGCCGTGGCGCCAACGGGACATGTGTATACCTTTGATTTCCATGAACAGAGGGCTGCCTCAGCTAGGTAAGCCTAAATGTTTATTGTTTGCAAAAGTGCATTGTGATGAAATATGACATAGTAATTGCTTAGGTTAAACTTGAATACTGGGTTATCTTGAGTTGATGTCTTCATAGATCTACATTTTGTTGCCGTGATACTTCATTGTCTCTAATTGTCTCGGTTTACAAATCTTTATTAGTTTCATTAGTGAGTGCATTGTTATGAAATTTTGGTTTCAAAGATTGTTATGAAATATGATTTTAGAAACTGCTTAGGTTGAGCTTGAATTCTAGGTAGATTTAAGAAGTCTGTTCAGGTAGATGTATTGTTTGAAATACGAGATTCTGTTGCTGTCATGCTCAGAGTCTCGAAATTATCTCGGTTTTGTGGAACCTTTGAGGACTATATGGTTTTTGTTTGTCTAACTGATAATAGAAAGATCCAAGGATGGTTGTTTATTTTTCTTTGATTCTTCTGTGTTGGTTCGCAAAAGAAGGCATGTTTTATGACTTCGAGAGGACTGGAATAAGCACTTAAGTCACTATGGGAGTCCAGGATATTCAGGGTGAGGGATTTCCCGATCAGTTTTCTGGGTTGGCTGACTCCTTATTTCTGGACCTACCGCAACCTTGGCTAGCCATTCCTTCAGGTTGAAACATGTTGAAACAAGATGGAACTCTGTGTTCCTTCTCACTCTGCATGGAGCAAGTGCAACGTTCATGTGAAACTCTGAGATCTGACTTTATAGGTAACATATTAGGAACAAGTTATCCTATCTTGTTCAAGCAGTTTTTCTTTTAAAGCATCATGAGCGTTGCTTGTAATATGCAGAGATATATGGACCTTTGAAATACTGCTCCGCATGTATGAAATCTGTGAATGGAAAATGGATCACTCGAAGGTCAATGATGGGAATTCCATTGCATGCTCATCAATCAGATAGATGAATTTTTTGAACGAACTCTTCAATTCAAGGAAGAAGCGATCCCTTCTCTCGCTACTGGTTGATCCCCAGATCTACCCCTCCCCCTCCATCAACTAATCTTATTCTTGGATCTTGTTCGTGAAATTGATAAAAATCAATATTTTTATGTATTTTTCTAATTTCTATGTGTATTAAATTACTATAGTCTGATATATTTCCTTCATTTTATTTCTTTTATTTATTGTTTTCTGAACCATGAATTGTCTTATGGCTCATCAATCAGATAGATGAATTTTTTGAACGAACTCTTCAATTCAAGGAAGGAACTCTGTGTTCCTTCTCACTCTGCATGGAGCAAGTGCAACGTTCATGTGAAACTCTGAGATCTGACTTTATAGGTAACATATTAGGAACAAGTTATCCTATCTTGTTCAAGCAGTTTTTCTTTTAAAGCATCATGAGCGTTGCTTGTAATATGCAGAGATATATGGACCTTTGAAATACTGCTCCGCATGTATGAAATCTGTGAATGGAAAATGGATCACTCGAAGGTCAATGATGGGAATTCCATTGCATGCTCACCACGCAAGAGGAGGCCGCCTTCAAGTGAAGCAAGTGTGGGGGACAATGCAAGTTCTCTGACAATCATGGCTTGGCCATCTGCTGAAACTTGAGGACATACTGGATATTTGACATTTGCAAGGAAGTGTACCTTGAAAAAATAACTTTGCAATCAATGCAAACACTTAGTTTTCATCCTACTATTATGATTGATTCTTAGCTATGATACATTCCCGAGTATTCTGTATTATTACATCTTCAGTTGATTTAGCTAATAAAGTGTGAATGACTAATGATTCTGTATTACTACATCTTCAGTTGAACTTTTAAATCAACTAAACCTGTAAATCTTATATGAGATTATCTGTATTTGTTATTTATAAAATATGCGACTCACCATTTTGGTGGTTCTTAGTATTTCTATGGGCCAAACCAATGGGTCATGGAGTTTGCTACTAAATTGAGCAGTGAGAGCTTATTGATTATAATAAGTTAGAAGATAAACTGTCACTGTTGATTCTTGTAATTGTATATCTCTGTTTGGTATTAAACCAGCTAAAAACATTGTAATTTGTATAAATGTTCTTTGATTTGTTTATTCAGGATACAAAGTGCGACTAATGATTCTGCGTGTTATGTATTATTTTGAGACTCTTAAACCGTGCGAAGCTCTTATTCTTATTTGAAATATTCTAATTTTCTTCATTTCGTTAAATGTTCTTGACTTGATGGTTAATAGGTTTTCTGTGGACCTGATCATCGGGCCAATGAATTTACATACCAACAAGGATCTTTGCACATAAAAGGAAAAATAATAATATGGGCTCCTCTTCTTTTTCTCCTTTGTAACGTGTCCTTTTTTCAATTGCAATACACTACGTTATATGACACGGGTGTGAGTGTCAAATAAGGGTATGTAAGCAACACTGATTTGTTTAATTTTGCATATGCTTTTCCATATATTTGAAGGCTCGGCTAATATCCCCAAACAATGTCCAGTGATATGTCAAACACAAGTGTCAGACACAAGTATTTCAAGAAAAGAAAAATGAAAGAGTCGGCGAAACATAGACAATTGATGCAGGTATTATTGATTGATAAATAGAGTTCACTCTGAAGCTGGAAGAAAATTTTTCAATAACAAGTTTATGATCAAACCTTTTATATCCCAATAGCAGAGTGGATTTTTTTGTAGACAAACTTTGTTGCTAAGACATGCAGTGGCCACAATATTGGAGCCATAGTTTTAGACCATGAGTAGTCGAACATGGATACAATATGTGAAGGTTCCTCCGGATTTCTTGTTAGGCATAGTCCCTATTGATCAAATAAAAATCAAAGGGCAAAACTAAGTCGAAATAACTGACTAACAAACATTAGAATTCATCCAGTTTGATAGTCTGGAGAGAAAAAAGGAGTCAGAGGACCATATGAGTGCACCAACACTCAGTACATGTTACTTGGACTCAAGTGGGTGTGAGTAGAGGCACGCATCTTATGTGGGTATGTTTGACTTTTTTTTGGTAAGTTTTTCACTATATTAACCCAACTCTTCATTTTGCCTAAATAACTACTGTGTCTGAATTCATCTCCAACACATGCTCGGACATGGGCATCAAGATATGGTCCTCCAAGAGTCCTCTAAATGCATGCAATCATAGAAAAAACTGAAAATACTCGAGTCAGATGCCTATGTCCAACACTTACACCCAAGTCCGACTAACATAACCTTTTATAACATTCAAGCAACTTAAATTGCATCATTACAATGACTTATTTTATATCAAGCTAACTCTCCTTCCTGCTGAGAGGATGGCCACATTTTGTCATTCTTCATAGTGCAACACCCCTCAGCACATGCTACTGTCATCTGGGACCTTTCTTCCTATTTAATCGATATTTTACTTTAATTTTACTTCTGTTGGCTAGTTTCTGCCTTTGCTCACTTCTGCTTATTTTGATTACAGATTTATAATCATTGGCCGACAAATATCAAGGATTGGTGCATAAGCAGACAGCTGTGGTGGGGACACCGCATACCTGTTTGGTACATTGTTGGAAAAGACTGTGAAGAGGAATATATAGTTGCTAGGAGTGCTGAGGAAGCTCTTAGGAAGGCTTGTGATAAATATGGAAAAGACGTAGAAGTTTATCAGGATCCAGATGTTCTTGACACTTGGTTCTCAAGGTTGGTTATTCAATTTTATACTCCTTAATTATGATATCATCATTTTAGGACGGAAAGTCATTCTTTACCTAGAGTTTCTCCCTCTTGTTTGGTACATAATTAGCCTTCTTCTCTAACTGATTGGATGGGATGATATTATATTACAAGCTAGAGTTCACAACCAGTCTATGTCAATTCTATTTTTGATGTCCCTTTGGTTTTATTTTCTTATTAAGTCGTGTTTATGTTAGGGGATCTGATTAGGATACTGATTTTGTTGGGATTTGGTTCTAATTTTTATTTCCTGAAATTATCTTATTAGTTTAAATAAAACTTTCCTAATAAATTAGGATATTCTGATGTCATATTTTTATTTTCCGTATTAGAATAAGGAAGTAGGCAACTCCTTTGGAGTTCCACAACCATAGGCAAAAATATAGCCAAACTTCTGTAGCAACTGCTAGCAGGGCTTCTCCTCCTCATACCAATAATCCTAACCTTGCAGCCTCTTTGGATTTTTAATTATGAAAAATATTTGCTTAACTAAATTTAAGAGCGTTTTTATAAGCTTTTATTAGATTTAAATTAAATATAAATATCACTGACTCACTGTACAAATACAATAAATATCTAATATTCCAATTAGTACTGCAAGCAAGAAGACAACAAATATTATAAAAACAAAAATGAAAGCATCAAGTTATTTAAAATCAACTATTAAGAATCACTATCGAAACATTAATTACAATACATACAAAAACAAAACGTTCGGGGTAGAATTCAACAAAACCACTTGAAAAATCACTATCCAAAACCCTAATTATATATAATAAAAAAAAACAAAGTAGAATTCATCAAAACTACTTCCTACTTCAACAACTCGAAACTGAATGCAGACTTTACCATTAGCCGGCTGCGCTGAATAAAACCCTAGGGGAAAAGGAAAAAATTGTAAAAGCAAAAAGCAGAAGTATAAAAGGAGCGGGTTTGGTTTTATGAGCCACTTGCATGCCAAAAATGCTACTGAGTTATGGTTGAGTAGTAACGGGTTTGCTCTTACTTGAAAAAAGAAAAAGGAATACAAATTTAATTTTGCTCTTACTTGAAATAGATTGACGGGTGGTGACGGGTGGACCGATGGTGACTACCTGACTGGTGAACGATGATGGTGGACCGGTGGTGACAGCCTGACTGGTGAACGACGATGGTGGTGGCCAGTGGGTGTTGGATTGGAGAAGGCAAAGTTATTTTGTTAGAGTTAGGGATTTAGAAATTAGCTGTTAGTTTAGGGATTAGAAATTGGAGGCAGTTGGAGAGGAAAAGAAAACTAACGGTACGCAATTAGGCATCTGATTCGGGTTGGATATAATATTTGATGTTTATACATTATTTTATAAACAAAGAAAGAAACCACAACAAAGCCCACAACTTTTATAGGTGCTCTCCTCTGCTGATGAAAGTTGGAAAAGTGTGGGCCATTAAACCAAGTTGCCAACTTCTCAAATAAGTAAAGCCTCATAGCATAGCAAGATATTGCCATCAATCTTTTTGCACTAATAAACCACTTGGTTGATAGAAAACATTATTCACATTCATGAGGACCAATTTTCATTATTCGGTTTGCATCATCTTCTAGATCATCCTCGCCTTCAATGGGCATGTCTTCGCTGTAATCATCTAATGAACCAAAAGGAAAAATGATGTCACCGGAAGCTCAAAGACTCACAAATCCCCAGCCCAAAATCAAAACCCCCAAAAGTCATCTGCCATGTGGAAGTTACAAAAAAAAAAAAGTTTTTTACCGTTGGGTTTCATTTATTATACTTTTATTTTTTAAAACAGCTTCTTTTCATTTTTAGTCAAACAAGGCGAAATTAAGTTAAAACTTTTCTTGGTCTCATAACTTGATCACCAATCTATCGTAAGATTTTTGTATTTAGTTGCAGGCAATTGTTCATTACCTCTCATTTTTCCACTGGTTTGGTTTCCTCCATTGCACTAGCTTGGTTTCTTTTCCACTGAT